>NC_088296.1:28195553-28395274 GCF_032854445.1 Liolophura sinensis | reverse complement strand
AAGTGACGTTAGTTACATCTGTAGACTACAAAAACAAGTTGTAAAATATGCGTCGACTTTCTAAGGATTGAAGTTTGAAATATTTACACTGATAACATCCTATGTAGAGCAAATTTATTTAGTTGCAGCCAGTGGATTGGTACCTAGCACAGTTCTTGAAATTCAAGGTTCAATTGCCACGTGAGTAAACCAAATAGCAAAGCACAATCTATCGTCAAGTATTGTGGCCAGCCTCACATCAGTATATCACGTACCTTATTCTGTATATTGACATCAGCGCCCTTCTCCAGCAGCACACGAACAATATCCACACTGTTATTCACCACTGCATACTGCAAAAGTGTGCACCCATTCTGTGCAAAGTAAATATAATGTAATACTTGAAATGCTACTTCAGTAAAAATGCTATTCATGACACATTCATTTATATTGCACGTAAATACACATAATAACACGCGGAATGTAAAAATGGTACGATTGTCAGCTGCTTTAGTGTCGCACTAGGTATTTCAACGAGATTGTAATGTGAAAGTAGTGTAGAATTTAACAAATGCAGTTGTCCTACTTTTACAATTTGAGTAAAAGATAAAGACCTGAGAATGAAAGGAGTTGCCGACATTTATGTGTCGCTGGAAATGGGTAGAT
Source organism: Liolophura sinensis (assembly GCF_032854445.1). Lineage (NCBI taxonomy): Eukaryota > Metazoa > Mollusca > Polyplacophora > Chitonida > Chitonidae > Liolophura > Liolophura sinensis. The sequence goes on along the minus strand of NC_088296.1, from coordinate 28,394,629 downwards.
CATGTCCTCTTCACTTCTCGGTATAATGAGAAATGGTAGTTTTGGGTTTAGTTTTTAAGTTTGTGGCCTGACCTCATATTCATACATCACCTATACCTTATTCTGTACATTGACATCAGCGCCCTTCAGCGTCGTATTTTATGAATTTAAATAAATATTTAAGCGTGTAAGGCGCTGTTGACATTTATATACAATTGGAAATGGGCAAGTCTTGTACATTTCACTTCTCAATGTACTGATTTTTCAGTTCGCCTTTTTAAAAATCACCATGTCTGTTTGTCTATGTTACAGTCACTCATAAATACTGGCGTTATTTTCTACAGCTGTCGAACTGAAAACACCTTTCTTATCTGTTTGATGGCACAACATGACATTTTTGTTTGTCAACAGTTTAATTTAGTGAATCGTAGTCATAAATTAAACTCATCTCTAACGGCTGTTTTATTTTAACAGATGCGTTTTTGCTTTAATAGTTCACGTAGACAATAAAATTCTCAGCAATTCTTATAGAAAAAGCTCACATCATGTGTTTTAAAACAGCATGTAGATTTTCACCCCCGTATAAAATTCGCAGGTTGGTGAAATTTTTTCAGGGATTTTCGACCACATTAAGTCAATAATGTATGTTCGATCTCTAACTGAAATACTCTGCCTGCCCAATAACTAACGTAGTCGTCGCGTCAACTTTCTAAGGATGGAAGTTTGAAATATTCACACTCATTACATCTTATGTAGAGCAAATTTATGTAGTTGCAGCCTTTGCTTTTGGTGCATCCAACAGGTCTTGAAATTCAAGGCTCAATTGCCACGTGAATTAACTACATAACAGAGCACCATCTGTTTTCAAGTATTTTGGTCGGCCTCACATCAGTATATCACGTACCTTATCTTGTGTATGGATAGCGCCCTTGTCCAGCAGCACACGAACAACATCCACATTGTCTTTCAGGACTGCATAGTGCAAAGGTGTCAGCCCAACCTGTACAAAATAAATATAACGTAATACTTGAATTGCCACTTCAGTTAAAATACTATTTATGACACATTCACTAATATTGTACGTAAATACACAAATCCACACGCGGAATGTAAAAATGGTACGATGGTCAGCTGCTTTGGTGTCGTATCAGGTATTTCAACGAGATTATTATGCGAAAGTAATGTAGAATTTAACAAATGCAGTGGACCTACTTTTGCAGTTTGAGTAAAAAATAATGACATGAGAATGAAAGGAGCTGCTGACATTTATGTGTGGCTGGAAATGGGTAGATCATGTCCTCTTCACTTCTCAGTATACTGAGAAAGGGTACTTTTTGGGTTTAGTTTCAAGGTATTGTGGCCTGGCCTCACATTCATACATCACCTATACCTGATTCTGTTCTGCCCTTCTCCAGCAGCACACAAACAATATTCACTTTGTTATTCTGAGCTCCACTGTGTAAGCCTGTACGCCCTTTTTGTATAATGTAAGAGCAATGCAGAACTTAACCAAGGCAATATTTATATTTTATAAATTTGAGTAAATACCTCAGCCTGTGAGGCGATGTTGACATTTATATGCGGTTGGAAATGGGCAAGTCTTGTTCATTTCACTTCTCAATGTACTGATTTTCCAGTTGGCCTTTTGAAAATTACTATGTCTGTGTGTTTATATGACAGGCACTCATACACACTGGCGTTATTTTCTACAGCTGTCGAACGGGAAAACGTCTTTCTTAACTGTTTAATATCACAATGTAAAAATTCACATCGACAACAAAATTCTCAACAATTCTTATTGAAAAGACTCATATTATGAGTTTTAAAACAGTATGTAGATTTTCACCCCCGTATAAAGTTCGCAAGTTGGGAAATTTTTTCAGGGGTTTTCGACAACTTAAAGTCGTTAATATGTGTCCGAGTTCTAACTGAAATACTCTGTCTGGCCAATAACTAACGCGGTCATTAAGTGACGTTAGTTACATCCGTAGACTACAAAAACAAGTTGTAAAATATGCGTCGACTTTCTAAGGATTGAAGTTTGAAATATTTACACTGATAACATCCTATGTAGAGCAAATTTATTTAGTTGCAGCCAGTGGATTTGGTACCTAGCACAGTTCTTGAAATTCAAGGTTCAATTGCCACGTGAGTAAACCAAATAGCAAAGCACAATCTATCGTCAAGTATTGTGGCCAGCCTCACATCAGTATATCACGTACCTTATTCTGTATATTGACATCAGCGCCCTTCTCCAGCAGCACACGAACAATATCCACACTGTTATTCAGTGCTGCACAGTGCAAAGGTGTCAGCCCATTCTGTGCAAAGTAAATATAATGTAATACTTAAAATGCTACTTCAGTAAAAATGCTATTCATAACACATTCATTTATATTGCAGGTAAATACACATATTCACACGTGGAATGTAAAAATGATACGATTGTCAGCTGTTTTGGTGTCGCACTAGTTATTTCAACGAGGTTGTAATGTGAAAGTAATGTAGAATTTAACAAATGCAGTGGTCTTACCATTATAATTTGAGCAAAAATCAAAGACATGGAAGTGAAAGGAGTTGCTGACATTTATGTGTGGCTGGAAATGGGTAGATCATGTCCTCTTCACTTCTCAGTATAATGAGAAAGTGTACTTTTTGGGTTTAGTTTTTAAGTATTGTGGCCTGGCCTCATATCCATATACCACCTATACCTGATTTTGTACATTGACATCAGCGACCTTCAGTGTTATATTTTATAAATTTGAATAAATACCTGAGCGTGTAAGGCGTTGTTGACATTTATATACGGTTGGAAATGGGCAAATCTTGTTCATTTCACTTCTCAATGTACTGATTTTCCAGTTGGCCTTTAGAAAATCACTCTGTCTATGTGATTTTGATTATGTGAAGTTTTGTCAGGTGTTATCGTCAACTTAATGTCATTATAATGTGTCCGAGTTCTAACTGAAATACTCTGTCTGCCCAATAACTAACGCGGTCATTACGTTACGTTAGTTACATCTGCGGACTACATGAGCAAGTTGTAAAATATGCTTTGTCTTTCTAAGGATTAAAGTTTGAAATATTCACACTTATTACATTCTATGTAGAGCAAATTTATTTAGTTGCAGCCAGTGGATTTGGTGTCTAGTACAGGTCTTGAAATTCAAGGTTCAATTGCCACGTGAGTAAACCAAATAGCAAAGCACAATCTATCGTCAAGTATTGTGGCCAACCTCACATCAGTATATCACGTACCTTATTCTGAAAATTGACATCAGCACCCTTCTCCAGCAGCACACGAACAATATCCACACTGTTATTCAGTGCTGCACAGTGCAAAGGTGTCCACCCATTCTGTGCAAAGTAAATATAATGTAATACTTGAAATGCCACTTTAGTAAAAATGCTATTCATGACACATTCATTTATATTGCACGTAAATACACATATTCACACGTGGAATGTAAAAATGATACGATTGTTAGCTGTTTTGGTGTCGCACTAGTTATTTCAACGAGGTTGTAATGTGAAAGTAATGTAGAATTTAACAAATGCAGTGGTCTTACCTTTACAATTTGAGCAAAAATCAAAAACATGGAAGTGAAAGGAGTTGCTGACATTTATGTGTCGCTGGAAATGGGTAGATCATGTCCTCTTCACTTCTCAATATAATGAGAAAGGGTACTTTTTGGGTTTAGTTTTTTAAGTATTGTGGCCTGCCCTCATATCCATACACCACCTATACCTGATTTTGTACATTGACATCAGCGGCCTTCAGTGTTATATTTTATAAATTTGAATAAATACCTCAGCGTGTAAGTCGTTGTTGACATTTATATACGGTTGGAAATGGGCAAGTCTTGTTCATTTCACTTCTGAATGTACTGATTTTCCAGTTGGCCTTTTAGAAAATCACCCTGTCTATGTGATTTTGATTATGTGAAGTTTTGTCAGGGGTTATCCTCAACTTAATGTCATTATAATGTGTCCGAGTTCTAACTGAAATACTCTGTCTGCCCAATAACTAACGCGGTCATTACGTTACGTTAGTTACATCTGCGAACTACAACAGCAAGTTGTAAAATATGCTTTGTCTTTCTAAGGATTAAAGTTTGAATTATTCACACTTATTACATTTTGTGTAGAGCAAATTTATTTAGTTGCAGCCAGTGGATTTGGTGTCTAGTACAGGTCTTGAAATTTAAGGCTTAATTGTCATGTGAGTAAACTATGTAGCAAAGCACCATCTCTTGTCAAGTATTGTGGCCAGCCTCACATCAGTATATCACGTACCTTATCTTGTACATTGACATCAGCATCTTTCTCCAGCAGCACACGAACAACACCCACTCTGTTATTCACCACTGTATACTGCAAAAGTGTGCACCCATTCTGTGCAAAGTAAATATAATGTAATACTTGAAATGCCACTTCAGTAAAAATGCTATACATGACACATTCACTAATATTGCACGTAAATACACATATCCACACGCGGAATGTAAAAATTGTACGATTGTCAGTTGCTTTGCTGTCATATTAGGTATTTCAACGAGGTTGTAATGTGAAAAAATTCTAGAATTTAACAAATGTAGTACTTTTACAAGTAGAGCAACAAACAAAGACATGGGAGTGAAAGGAGTTGCCAACATTTATGTATGGCTGGAAATGGGTAGATCATGTCCTCTTTACTTCTCAGTATACTGAGAAAGGGTACTTTTGGGTTTAGTTTTTAAGTTTTGTGGCCTGACCTCATATTCATACATCACCTATACCTTATTCTGTACATTGACATCAGCGCCCTTCAGCGTCGTATTTTATGAATTTAAATAAAAATTTAAACGTGTAAGGTGTTGTTGACATTTATATACGATTGGAAATGGGCAAGTCTTGTACATTTCACTTCTCAATGTACTGATTTTTCAGTTCGCCTTTTTAATAATCACTATGTCTATGTGTCTATGTTACAGTCACCCATACACACTGGCGATATTTTCTACAGCTGTCGAACGGAAAACACCTTTCTTAACTGTTTGATGGCACAACATGACATTTTTGTTTGTCAACAGTTTAATTTAGTGAATCGTAATTATAAATGAAACTCATCTTTAACGGCTGTTTTATTTTAACAGATACGTTTCGGCTTTAATAGTTCACGTAGACAATGAAATTCTCAGCAATTCTTATAGAAAAGACTCACATTATGAGTTTTAAAACAGCATGTAGATTTTCACCCCCGTATAAAATTCGCAGGTTGGTGAAATTTTTTCAGGGGTTTTCGACCACATTAAGTCAGTAATGTATGTTCGATCTCTAACTGAAATACTCTGTCTGCCCATTAACTAACGTGGTCGTCGCGTCAACTTTCTAAGGATGGAAGTTTGAAATATTCACACTCATTACATTTTATGTAGAGCAAATTTATTTAGTTGCAGCCATTGTATTTGGTGCATCCAACAGGTCTTGAAATTCAAGGCTCAATTGCCACGTGAATTAACTACATAACAGAGCACCATCTCTTGTCAAGTATTTTCGTCGGCCTGACATCAGTATATCACGTACCTTATCCTGTGCATGGATGTTAGCGCCCTTGTCCAGCAGCACACGAACAACATCCACATTGTCTTTCAGGACTGCATAGTGCAAAGGTGTCAGCCCAACCTGTACAAAGTAAATATAACGTAATACTTGAAATGCCACTTCAGTAAAAATGCTATTTATGACACATTCACTAATATTGTACGTAAATACACATATCCACACGCGGAATGTAAAAATGGTACGATGGTCAGCTGCTTTGGTGTCGTATCAGGTATTTCAACGAGATTATTAGGCGAAAGTAATGTAGAATTTAAGAAATGCAGTGGACCTACTTTTGCAGTTTGAGTAAAAAATAATGACATGAGAATGAAAGGAGCTGCCGACATTTATATGTGGCTGGAAATGGGTAGATCATGTCCTCTTCACTTCTCAGTATACTGAGAAAGTGTACTTTTTGGGTTTAGTTTCAAGGTATTGTGGCCTGGCCTCACATTCATACATCACCTATACCTGATTCTGTTCTGCCCTTCTCCAGCAGCACACAAACAATATTCACTTTGTTATTCTGAGCTCCACTGTGTAAGCCTGTACGCCCTTTTTGTATAATGTAAGAGCAATGCAGAACTTAACCAAGGCAATATTTATATTTTATAAATTTGAGTAAATACCTCATCCTGTGAGGCGTTGTTGACATTTATATGCGGTTGGAAAAGGGCAAGTCTTGTTCATTTCACTTCTCAATGTACTGATTTTCCAGTTGGCCTTTTGAAAATTACTGTGTCTGTGTGTTTATATGACAGGCACTCATACACACTGGCGTTATTTTCTACAGCTGTCGAACGGGAAAACGTCTTTCTTAACTGCTTAATATCACAATGTAAAAATTCACATCGACAACGAAATTCTCAACAATTCTTATTGAAAAGACTCATATTATGAGTTTTAAAACAGTATGTAGATTTTAACCCCGTATAAAGTTCGCAAGTTGGGAAATTTTTTCAGGGGTTTTCGACAACTTAAAGTCGTTAATATGTGTCCGAGTTCTAACTGAAATACTCTGTCTGGCCAATAACTAACGCGGTCATTAACTGACGTTAGTTACATCTGCGGACTACAAAAACAAGTTGTAAAATATGCGTCGACTTTCTAAGGATTGAAGTTTGAAATATTTACACTGATAACATCCTATGTAGAGCAAATTTATTTAGTTGCAGCCAGTGGATTTGGTACCTAGCACAGTTCTTGAAATTCAAGGTTCAATTGCCACGTGAATAAACCAAATAGCAAAGCACAATCTATCGTCAAGTATTGTGGCCAGCCTCACATCAGTATATCACGTACCTTATCCTGTGCATCGATATCAGCTCCCTTCTCCAGCAGCAGACGAACAACACCCACAATGTTATTCACCACTGCATACTGCAAAAGTGTGCACCCATTCTGTGCAAAGTAAATATAATGTAATACTTGAAATGCTACTTCAGTAAAAATGCTATTCATGACACATTCATTTATATTGCACGTAAATACACATATCCACACGCGGATTGTAAAAATGGTACGATTGTCAGTTGCTTTGCTGTCATATTAGGTATTTCAACGAGGTTGTAATGTGAAAAATTTCTAGAATTTAACAAATGTAGTACTTTTACAAGTAGAGCAAAAAATAAAGACATGGGAGTGAAAGGAGTTGCCAACATTTATGTATAGCTGGAAATGGGTAGATCATGTCCTCTTCACTTCTCAGTATAAGGAGAAAGGGTACTTTTGGGTTTAGTTTTTAAGTATTGTGGCCTGGCCTCATATTCATACATCACCTATACCTTATTCTGTACATTGACATCAGCGCCCTTCAGCGTCGTATTTTATGAATTTAAATAAAAATTTAAGCGTGTAAGGCGCTGTTGACATTTATATACGATTGGAAATGCGCAAGTCTTGTACATTTCACTTCTCAATGTACTGATTTTTCAGTTCGCCTTTTTAAAAATCACTATGTCTATGTGTCTATGTTACAGTCACTCATACACACTGGCGATATTTTCTACAGCTGTCGAACGGAAAACACCTTTCTTAACTGTTTGATGGCACAACATGACATTTTTGTTTGTCAACAGTTTAATTTAGTGAATCGTAATTATAAATGAAACTCATCTCTAACGGCTGTTTTATTTTAACAGACACGTTTCGGCTTTAATAGTTCACGTAGACAATGAAATTCTCAGCAATTCTTATAGAAAAGACTCACATTATGAGTTTTAAAACAGCATGTAGATTTTCACCCCCGTATAAAATTCGCAGGTTGGTGAAATTTTTTCAGCGGTTTTCGACCATTTAAAGTCAATAATGTTTGTTCGATCTCTAACTGAAATACTCTGTCTGCCCAATAACTAACGTGGTCGTCGCGTCAACTTTCTAAGGATGGAAGTTTGAAATATTCACACTCATTACATCTTATGTAGAGCAAATTTATTTAGTTGCAGCCATTGTATTTGGTGCATCCAACAGGTCTTGAAATTCAAGGCACAATTGCCACGTGAATTAACTACATAACAGAGCACTATCTCTTGTCAAGTATTTTGGTCGGCCTCACATCAGTATATCACGTACCTTATCCTGTGTATGGATGTCAGCGCCCTTGTCCAGCAGCACACGAACAACATCCACATTGTCTTTTAGGACTGCATAGTGCAAAGGTGTCAGCCCAACCTGTACAAAGTAAAAATAACGTAATACTTGAAATGCCACTTCAGTAAAAATGCTATTTATGACACATTCACTAATATTGTACGTAAATACACAAATCCACACTCAGAATGCAAAAATGGTACGATGGTCAGCTGCTTTGGTGTCGTATCAGGTATTTTAACGTGATTATTAAGCGAAAGTAATGTAGAATTTAACAAATGCAGTGAACCTACTTTTGCAATTTGAGTAAAAAATAATGACATGAGAATGAAAGGAGCTGCCGACATTTATATGTGGCTGGAAATGGGTAGATCATGTCCTCTTCACTTCTCAGTATACTGAGAAAGGGTACTTTTGGGTTTAGTTTCAAGGTATTGTGGCCTGGCCTCACATTCATACATCACCTATACCTGATTCTGTTCTGTCCTTCTCCAGCAGCACACAAAAAAATTCACTTTGTTATTCTGAGCTCCACGGTGTAAGCCTGTACGCCCTTTTTGTATAATGTAAGAGCAATGCAGAACTTAACCAAGGCAATATTTATATTTTATAAATTTGAGTAAATACCTCAACCTGTGAGGCGTTGTTGACATTTATATGCGGTTGGAAATGGGCAAGTCTTGTTCATTTCACTTCTCAATGTACTGATTTTCCAGTTGGCCTTTTGAAAATTACTATGTCTGTGTGTTTATATGACAGGCACTCATACACACTGGCGTTATTTTCTACAGCTGTCGAACGGGAAAACGTCTTTCTTAACTGTTTAATATCACAATGTAAAAATTCACATCGACAACGAAATTCTCAAAAATTCTTATTAAAAAGACTCACATTATGAGTTTTAAAACAGTATGTAGATTTTCACCCCGTATGAAGTTCGCAGGTTGGGAAATTTTTTCAGGGGTTTTCGACAACTTAAAGTCGTTAATATGTGTCCGAGTTCTAACTGAAATACTCTGTCTGGCCAATAACTAACGCGGTCATTAAGTGACGTTAGTTACATCTGCGGACTACAAAAACAAGTTGTAAAATATGCGTCGACTTTCTAAGGATTGAAGTTTGAAATATTTACACTGATAACATCCTATGTAGAGCAAATTTATTTAGTTGCAGCCAGTGGATTTGGTACCTAGCACAGTTCTTGAAATTCAAGGTTCAATTGCCACGTGAGTAAACCAAATAGCAAAGCACAATCTATCGTCAAGTATTGTGGCCAACCTCACATCAGTATATCACGTACCTTATTCTGTATATTGACATCAGCGCCCTTCTCCAGCAGCACACGAACAATATCCACACTGTTATCCAGTGCTGCACAGTGCAAAGGTGTCCACCCATTCTGTGCAAAGTAAATATAATGTAATACTTGAAATGCCACTTTAGTAAAAATGCTATTCATGACACATTCATTTATATTGCACGTAAATACACATATCCACACGCGGAATGTAAAAATGGTACGATTGTCAGTTGCTTTGCTGTCATATTAGGTATTTCAACGAGGTTGTAATGTGAAAAAATTCTAGAATTTAACAAATGTAGTACTTTTACAAGTAGAGCAACAAATAAAGACATGGGAGTGAAAGGAGTTGCCAACATTTATGTATGGCTGGAAATGGGTAGATCATGTCCTCTTCACTTCTCAGTATAATGAGAAAGGGTACTTTTTGGGTTTAGTTTTTAAGTATTGTGGCCTGACCTCATATTCATACATCACCTATACCTTATTCTGTACATTGACATCAGCGCCCTTCAGCGTCGTATTTTATGAATTTAAATAAAAATTTAAGCGTATAAGGCGCTGTTGACATTTATATACGATTGGAAATGCGCAAGTCTTGTACATTTCACTTCTCAATGTACTGATTTTTCAGTTCGCCTTTATAAAAATCACTATGTCTATGTGTCTATGTTACAGTCACTCATACACACTGGCGATATTTTCTACAGCTGTCGAACGGAAAACACCTTTCTTAACTGTTTGATGGCACAACATGACATTTTTGTTTGTCAACAGTTTAATTTAGTGAATCGTAATTATAAATGAAACTCATCTCTAACGGCTGTTTTATTTTAACAGATACGTTTCGGCTTTAATAGTTCACGTAGACAATAAAATTCTTAGCAATTCTTATAGAAGAGACTCAAATTATGAGTTTTAAAACAGCATGTAGATTTTCACCCCCGTATAAAATTCGCAGGTTGGTGAAATTTTTTTTAGGGGTTTTCGACCACATTAAGTCAATAATGTTTGTTCGATCTCTAACTGAAATACTCTGTCTGCCCAATAACTAACGTGGTCGTCGCGTCAACTTTCTAAGGATGGAAGTTTGAAATATTCACACTCATTACATCTTATGTAGAGCAAATTTATTTAGTTGCAGCCATTGTATTTGGTGCATCCAACAGGTCTTGAAATTCAAGGCTCAATTGCCACGTGAATTAACTACATAACAGAGCACCATCTCTTGTCAAGTATTGTGGTCGGCCTCACATCAGTATATCACGTACCTTATCCTGTGTATGGATGTCAGCGCCCTTGTCCAGCAGCACACGAACAACATCCACATTGTCTTTCAGGACTGCATAGTGCAAAGGTGTCAGCCCAACCTGTACAAAGTAAATATAATGTAATACTTGAAATGCCACTTCAGTAAAAATGCTATTTATGACACATTCACTAATATTGTACGTAAATACACATATCCACACGCGGAATGTAAAAATGGTACGATGGTCAGCTGCTTTGGTGTCGTATCAGGTATTTCAACGAGATTATTAAGCGAAAGTAATGTAGAATTTAAGAAATGCAGTGGACCTACTTTTGCAGTTTGAGTAAAAAATAATGACATGAGAATGAAAGGAGCTGCTGACATTTATATGTGGCTGGAAATGGGTAGATCATGTCCTTTTCACTTCTCAGTATACTGAGAAAGGGTACTTTTGGGTTAAGTTTCAAGGTATTATAGCCTGGCCTCACATTCATACATCACCTACACCTGATTCTGTTCTGCCCTTCTCCAGCAGCACACAAACAATATTCACTTTGTTATTCTGAGCTCCACTGTGTAAGGCTGTACGCCCTTTTTGTATAATGTAAGAGCAATGCAGAACTTAACCAAGGCAATATTTATATTTTATAAATTTGAGTAAATACCTCAGCCTGTGAGGCGTTGTTGACATTTATATGCGGTTGGAAATGGGCAAGTCTTGTACATTTCACTTCTCAATGTACTGATTTTCCAGTTGGCCTTTTGAAAATTACTATGTCTGTGTGTTTATATGACAGGCACTCATACACACTGGCGTTATTTTCTACAGCTGTCGAACGGGAAAACGTCTTTCTTAACTGTTTAATATCACAATGTAAAAATTCACATCGACAACGAAATTCTCAACAATTCTTATTGAAAAGACTCACATTATGAGTTTTAAAACAGTATGTAGATTTTCACCCCGTATGAAGTTCGCAGGTTGGGAAATTTTTTCAGGGGTTTTCGACAACTTAAAGTTGTTAATATGTGTCCGAGTTCTAACTGAAATCCTCTGTCTGCCCAATAACAAACGCAGTCATTAAGTGACGTTAGTTACATCTGCGGACTACAAAAACAAGTTGTAAAATATGCGTCGACTTTCTAAGGATTGAAGTTTGAAATATTTACACTGATAACATCCTGTGTAGAGCAAATTTATTTAGTTGCAGCCAGTGGATTTGGTACCTAGCACAGTTCTTGAAATTCAAGGTTCAATTGCCACGTGAGTAAACCAAATAGCAAAGCACAATCTATCGTCAAGTATTGTGGCCAGCCTCACATCAGTATATCACGTACCTTATTCTGTATATTGACATCAGCGCCCTTCTCCAGCAGCACACGAACAATATCCACACTGTTATTCAGTGCTGCACAGTGCAAAGGTGTCCACCCATTCTGTGCAAAGTAAATATAATGTAATACTTGAAATGCTACTTTAGTAAAAATGCTATTCATGACACATTCACTAATATTGTACGTAAATACACATATCCACACGCGGAATGTAAAAATGGTACGATTGTCAGTTGCTTTGCTGTCATATTAGGTTTTTCAACGAGGTTGTAATGTGAAAAAATTCTAGAATTTAACAAATGTAGTACTTTTACAAGTAGAGCAACAAATAAAGACATGGGAGTGAAAGGAGTTGCCAACATTTATGTATGGCTGGAAATGGGTAGATCATGTCCTCTTAACTTCTCAGTATAATGAGAAAGGGTACTTTTTGGGTTTAGTTTTTAAGTATTGTGGCCTGACCTCATATTCATACATCACCTATACCTGATTCTGTACATTGACATCAGCGCCCTTTAGCGTCGTATTTTATGAATTTAAATCAAAATTTAAGCGTGTAAGGCGCTGTTGATATTTATATACGATTGGAAATGCGTAAGTCTTGTACATTTCACTTCTCAATGTACAGATTTTTCAGTTCGCCTTTTTAAAAATCACTATGTCTATGTGTCTATGTTACAGTCACTCATACACACTGGCGATATTTTCTACAGCTGTCGAACGGAAAACACCTTTCTTAACTGTTTGATGGCACAACATGACATTTTTGTTTGTCAACAGTTTAATTTAGTGAATCGTAATTATAAATGAAACTCATCTCTAACGGCTGTTTTATTTTAACAGATACGTTTTGGCTTTAATAGTTCACGTAGACAATGAAATTCTCAGCAATTCTTATAGAAAAGACTCACATTATGAGTTTTAAAACAGCATGTAGATTTTCACCCCCGTATAAAATATGCAGGTTGGTGACATTTTTTCAGGGCTTTTCGACCACATCAAGTCAATAATTTATGTGCGATCTCTAACTGAAATACTTTGTCTGCCCAATAACTATCGTGGTCGTCGCGTCCTCTTCTAAGGATGGAAGTTTGAAATATTCACACTTATTACATCTTATGTAGAGCAAATTTATTTAGTTGCAGCCATTGTATTTGGCGCATCCAACAGGTCTTGAAATTCAAAGCTCAATTGCCACGTGAATTAACTACATAACAGAGCACCATCTCTTGTCAAGTCTTTTGGTCGACCTCACATCAGTATATCTTATCTGATAAAACCTTATCCTGTGCATCGATGTCAGCGCCCTTGTCCAGCAGCACACGAACAACATCCACATTGTCTTTCAGGACTGCATAGTGCAAAGGTGTCCGCCCAACCTGTACAAAGTAAATATAACGTAATACTTGAAATGCTACTTCAGTAAAAATGCTATTCATGACACATTCACTAATATTGTACGTAAATACACAAATTCACGCGCGGAATGTAAAAATAGTACGATGGTCAGCTGCTTTGGTGTCGTATCAGGTATAACGAGATTATGATGCGAAAGTAATGTAGAATTTAACAAATGCAGTGGTCCTACTTTTGCAGTTTAAGTAAAAAATAATGACATGAGAATGAAAGGAGCTGCTGTCATTTATATGTGGCTGGAAATGGGTAGATCATGTCCTCTTCACTTCTCAGTATACTGAGAAAGTGTACTTTTTGGGTTTAGTTTTTAAGTTTTGTGGCCTGGCCTCACATTCATACATCACCTATACCTGATTCTGTACACTGACATCAGCGCCCTTCTCCAGCAGCACACAAACAATATTCACTTTGTTTTTCTGAGCTCCACTGTGTAAGGCTGTCCGTCCTTTTTGTATAATGTAAGAGCAATGCAGAACTTAACTAAAGCGATGGTCATATTTTATAAATTTGAATAAATACCTGAGCGTGTAAGGTGTTGTTGACACTTACATACGGTTGGAAATGCGCAAGTCTTGTACATTTCACTTCTCACTGTACTGATTTTTCAGTTCGCCTTTTTAAAAATCACTATGTCTATGTGTCTATGTTACAGTCAATCCTACACACTGGCGGTATTTTCTACAGCTGTCGAACGATAAAACGTCTTTCTTAACTGTTTAATATCACAATGTAAAATTCACATCGACAACGAAATTCTCAACAATTCTTATTGAAAAGACTCATATTATGAGTTTTAAAACAGTATGTAGATTTTCACCCCGTATGAAGTTCGCAGGTTGGGAAATTTTTTCAGGGGTTTTCGACAACTTAAAGTCGTTAATATGTGTCCGATTTCTAACTGAAATCCTCTGTCTGCCCAATAACTAACGCGGTCATTAAGTGACGTTAGTTACATCTGCGGACTACAAAAACAAGTTGTAAAATATGCGTCGACTTTCTAAGGATTGAAGTTTGAAATATTTACACTGATAACATCCTATGTAGAGCAAATTTATTTAGTTGCAGCCAGTGGATTTGGTACCTAGTACAGTTCTTGAAATTTAAGGTTCAATTGCCACGTGAGTAAACCAAATAGCAAAGCACAATCTATCGTCAAGTATTGTGGCCAGCCTCACATCAGTATATCACGTACCTTATTCTGTATATTGACATCAGCGCCCTTCTCCAGCAGCACACGAACAATATCCACACTGTTATTCAGTGCTGCACAGTGCAAAGGTGTCCACCCATTCTGTGCAAAGTAAATATAATGTAATACTTAAAATGCTACCTCAGTGAAATTGCTATTCATGACACATTCATTTATATTGCAGGTAAATACACATATTCACACGTGGAATGTAAAAATGGTACGATTGTCAGCTGTTTTGGTGTCGCGCTGGGTATTTTAACGAGGTTGTAATGTGAAAGTAATGTAGAATTTAACAAATGCAGTGGTCTTACCATTACAATTTGAGCAAAAATCAAAGACATGGAAGTGAAAGGAGTTGCTGACATTTATGTGTGGCTGGAAATGGGTAGATCATGTCCTCTTCACTTCTCAGTATATTGAGAAAGTGTACTTTTTGGGTTTAGTTTTTAAGTATTGTGGCCTGGCCTCATATCCATACACCACCTATACCTGATTTTGTACATTGACATCAGCGGCCTTCAGTGTTATATTTTATAAATTTGAATAAATACCTCAGCGTGTAAGTCGTTGTTGACATTTATATACGGTTGGAAATGGGCAAGTCTTGTTCATTTCACTTCTCAATGTACTGATTTTCCAGTTGGCCTTTAGAAAACCACTATGTCTATGTGATTTTGATTATGTGAAGTTTTGTCAGGGGTTATCGTCAACTTAATGTCATTATAATGTGTCCGAGTTCTAACTGAAATACTCTGTCTGCCCAATAACTAACGCGGTCATTACGTTACGTTAGTTACATCTGCGGACTACAACAGCAAGTTGTAAAATATGCTTTGTCTTTCTAAGGATTAAAGTTTGAATTATTCACACTTATTATATTTTATGTAGAGCAAATTGATTTAGTTGCAGCCAGTGGATTTGGTGTTTAGTACAGGTCTTGAAATTCAAGGCTCAATTGTCACGTGAGTAAACTATGTAGCAAAGCACCATCTCTTGTCAAGTATTGTGGCCAGCCTCACATCAGTATATCACGTACCTTATCTTGTACATTGACATCAGCATCTTTCTCCAGCAGCACACGAACAACACCCACTCTGTTATTCACCACTGCATACTGCAAAAGTGTGCACCCAATCTGTGCAAAGTAAATATAATGTAATACTTGAAATGCTACTTTAGTAAAAATGCTATACATGACACATTCACTAATATTGCACGTAAATACACATATCCCCACACGGAATGTAAAAATTGTACGATTGTCAGTTGCTTTGGTGTCGTATCAGGTATTTCAACGAGATTGTAATGTGAAAGTAATGTAGACTTTAACAAATGCAGTAGTCCTACTTTTACAATTTGAGTAAAAGATAAAGACCTGAGAATGAAAGGAGTTGGTGACATTTATGTGTTGCTGGAAATGGGTAGATCATGTCCTCTTCACTTCTCAGTATACTGAGAAAGTGTAGTTTTGGGTTTAGTTTAAAGTTTTGTGGCCTGGCCTCATATTTAAAATCACCTATACCTGATTCTGTACATTGACTTCAGCGCCATTGAACGTCATATTTTATGAATTTAAATAAATACCTGAGCGAAAAATACCAAATACCTTGGAAATGGGCACGTCTTGTTCATTTCACTTCTCAATGTGCTGATTTTTCAGTTCGCCTTTTGAAAATCACTATGTCTTTGTGATTTTGATTATATGAAATTTTGTTGTACCTTATCCTGTATATTGACATGAGCACCCTTCTCCAGCAGCACACGAACAATATCCACACTGTTTGTTAGGGATGCATAGTGCAAAGGTTTATATATAAAGACATCCAATATATATATATATATATATATATATATATATATATATATATATATATATATATATATATATATATATATATACATACACACACACACACACAAACACACACACACATACACACACACACACACACACACACACACACACACACACACACACACACTCACAGGCACACACGCACGCACGCAGACACAAACACGCAGACACAAACACTTACAGTTGCATACACGTGCACAGATATTTTAATTTAATGCAACAGTGTTATGTGTCCAGATTTGTGTGTTGGGGGAGGGGGCAGGGGTACGCTACAGTAAGAAGTAGTAGTTCATTAATTTTTTTTATTTTTTTATTGCAAGAACAAGGTCTTGTAGCTGATCAAATATTGCAACATTTTTACATGGTGATAATAAACGATTACCATAAAGGAGGCTTTCTAGGTCGTAAATAATTTAGATTATTCCACTTTCGAGTAGTGGATGGGACAAATAAGTTGGCGAATAAAGATGTTGCCAGTTTCTTAGATTATAGTGTTGTGTGCCTACCGACAAGTGTACAAGTTGGCTTAAGTAACCTGGAGATATGTTATAAAACATTTTATACAAGAGCTTTAACTTAGGCCTACTTCTTCGTTCTGATAGTGGAAGAATCCCAGTTTCAGTGTATAATAAGTGTTGACTGGTACCACGAGTATAGCCAGATATGGTGCGCAATGCATCTAAATGAAGATTTTTTAATATTTCAGTTTGATATGCAAAACAATTATCCCAGATAGTCAAAATGAGGAAGAATAAAGCACTGATATAAGCGCTCCAGTGACTGACGCGAGCCTCGGTATTTCTAGCTTCTAAACCAGTTTGACATGGGAAAAAGTTTTACAACTAAATTGTTTATATGGTCCTTCCACCTTGCAGATAAGGCCGAGGTGTTTAAGTGAGAAGACATCCGAGATGTGATTGCCTTGCACAAACAATTGTGCATGAGGCTGTGCGTTGCATTTATGTCCATAGCAATATTGGGAGTTTCAGCGGTTAAATACAAAGGCTTGTCGTCAGCAAATTTCATCTAGCTTGAACCCCGAAGTCGCACGAAATATCATTTATATAGTCAAGGAAATGGATGGGTCCTAAAACCGAACCGGTGTGGAACACCGGAATTTAGGATTTTTCAGCAGAGGTTTTTCCAGATATAGTAACCGATAATTTTCTGTTAGCTAAATAATCTTTAATCCACAAGAGAAGATTCCTCTTTGCATCAGCTTCGTCGAGCTTGTAAAGTAGACCTGTGGCAAACACGATCAAATGCCTTTTTCATGTCACAAAAAAACAGTACGCACCTCTTTTCCGCAATCAAGAGCACTGGATATATAGCTGTAAATATCCACCAGTTAGTAAACTGTACCGTTACCAGAGCGAAATTCAGACTGTAAATTACTAAGTACATTTCTATTAAGCAGGAAATTGTAAAAGTGTTAAATTGCTCGTGAGCGAAATAGGCCTGTAATTTTCAATGTCGTCAGCACAGCATTTTTTATGGATTGGGGTGATACCGGCTTCTTTCCAGACAAGTGGCATGACGCAACGGGCAATACACAGATTAAAGACTCGATTTAAAACTCGATAGTGAGTCCCGTCACGTCCAAAGGATTTCGACATGTCTAAGCTGGAGAGAATGTCCTCAACTTCTTGAGATGATATCGTGACAACATCTAAAGTGTTACTGGCCATGGGCGGGGAGGCAGGCAAGACAGCAATACCATCATCCAGTTCTGTTTGGCGGGCAATTAAATGTATTTGCAGTATTGTGTGACTCAGTGTATGTATTACTGTTGAGCTGCATAGAGCATAACCAAGACGATTTACCTTGGTTTGTGTTAGATATTTAATCAACGTTCATCAATTTTCGGAGCCAAAGGCTTCATTAGAAATAGCAGCATCTAAGCCTTTATCGCACTTCTCTCTGGTCCTTCTATTGAGGGTTATGCTATCATTTATAATTCTTCTGAAATGTTGCCCAGTCGGCCGCACTATTTGAGTTCTCTCTACCTCGTTTGGTCATGGACAGGCGGAGTTCATTAGTTACCCAAGGTTTATCACGAGGTCTGATAGTGACATATTTGTTTGGATTGAGGGGCCTCTGTGGCTCAGATGTTTAGCGCGCTAACGCAGTGTAATGATTCTCTTACCAGTGCGGTCGCTGTGAGTCCAGCTCATGCTGGCTTTCTCTCCGACCGTACGTGGATAGGTCTCTCAGCAACTTGCTCATGGTCGGGGTTTCCCCCGGGTTCTGCATGGTTTCCTCCCACCATAATGCTGCCCAACGTCGTATAAGTGAAATATTGTTGAGTACGGCGTAAAACACCAATGAAAAAAATAAATAAATATTTGGGATGAAGATATCACAAATGTCCAAAATACACTTGTCTATATCCTCAGTTATTTTACTGGCATCAGGCGATGCGAAAAAAAAAAACGCTTCCAATTTGTCTGAGTAAAAAAAGATGAGGCAATGGCCCCCAATTGCAAGATATTGTCTAGACAAAAGATCATTATCAAATGAGTCAGTGATTTGGACGTTGGGGTAATTCGGGTAGGCTCTGTTATTATTTGTTTGAGCTTAGATACATGTTCAGTTTGGTACATTTTAGGATGAGGGCTTTGTAAGGAGTCAAAAGTAAAGTCACCTACAACCACTTATTTTTTTACCAGAGTGTCATGAATTCTGGTAAGTCGTAACTCGCCTTATTGTGCATAAAGTGCCATAAAACTAATATATCTCTTTACATTAAAGGAATGTCTTTAAGTACAATATATTTTTAGAAAGGTAATTTTGACGTGAATGTGAGTAGCTTTTTTTTTAAAAAAAAAAGAACATGCTCGACGAGGAAAACTCAGTCCATTCACCGCCTTACAGCCCGTATATATGACTTACTTTATATGGCTCGCATAAAGGCTTTCAACGCTCTATAATCTATCATCTGCAACTAGAAAAAAACTTTAATTCGCTTCGTCTCAGGTACTTGTTCAATATTTTGAAGAACATAACACCAAGAAATCCCGTGTTAATCTAATACCAGGGATCAGGTCAAAACGTTCGCTGGCAAGAATTTCCGCCACCAAAACCGCCACTGAATATGTGCACGTTGTTGGCACTACGTATTTTAATTTAATCTTTATGGAACCATTTAACATATTTGGATATATTTTAACGAGATAAACTGTGCACATTTGGCCACTTCTTTCTGGCCATCTGGTGTTGGACACAACCAGATATAAACATGGGATCTGAGCTGACGACACGGAGCTGATCGTTTGAAATTCTGGTTTTAAAGACAGATGGAATTTAATTTGGTTCAATTCTCATTTCCGTATAACCTCACATGTTGTGTTTTTTATATTTTGTTTTATAAAATGCAATAAAATTATACCAGTGCGTCAATCGACGAGTTCTCATGTTGTGTAGACCTACCGTGCCATAATTCATTCCTGTCACACGAGAAAAGTGAAAAGGTGTCTATCCTTACAGTATATTGTAAGAGTAAATTAGAACTTTACAAATGCAGTGGTCTTATTTTTAAAATTTGAATCAAAAATACAGATATGAGAGTGTTAGGCGTTGCTGACAATTTTGTGTGGCTGAAAATGGGTAGAACTTGTTCATTTCGCATCTCAGTGTACTGATTTTCCAGTTCGCCTATTGTAATCACTCTGTGTCTGTATATCATAAGCACACATCACACTGGTGTTATTTTGGCGCTACAGTTGTCAAATGGAATAACATATGTTACTTACATCTTCGAACTACAAAAAGAGGTCATAAAATATGCGTCGTCGTTCTAAAGATTGAAGTTTGAAATATTCACACTTATTATATTATATGTAGAGCAAATTTATTTAGTTGCAGCCGGTGGATTTGGTGCCTAGTACAGATCTTGAAATTCAAGCGTCATTTGCATGTAAGAAAAGAAAATAGCAAAGCACAATCTATTGTCAAGTATTGTGGCCGGCCTCACATCAGTATATCACGTACCTTATCCTGTGCATCGATATCAGCGCCCTTCTCCAGTAGCAGACGAACAACACCCACATTGTTTTTCTGAGCTGCAGTGTGCAAAGGTGTCAACCCATCCTGTGTAAAGTAAATATAATGTAATACTTGAAAAGCTACTTCATACGAGGAATTTAAAAATAAAACGATAATGAGCTGTTTTTTTGGTGTCGTATCAGATATTTCAACTCTGCCTAATTTGAACTTGCCGGTCGAACACCGCCAATCCCACCTGAACAGCGTGATATGGATCGCGCGACATGACAAGTAGACAGCTGATTAGACTCTTCATATGGCGAAGTGGTGCTTATGCCACTGACACCTTTGAATTTTGGCACGGTGTAACTCTCTTTATTGAACATAAAATGTCACAAAACCAATACATTCCTTTAAATTGAAGAATGTCTTTGAGGACCACATATTTTGAGAAACTCTCATCTGCATAAGAGTAACTGCGTTAACTTTGAAAACTGGATCTATCGACCGCCTGACGGCCTGTATATGGCTTACATTATATGGATCAGAAAAAAATGGTCAACGATCGATAATCAATGTTCTGTAACTAGAATATGGCACGTGGACTGATTGGCACTACGCCTCAGGTATTTGTTCAATAATTTGAACACCAGGTTAATCTGGCAACAGAAATCAAGTCAAAACGTTTCCTGGCGAAAATGACGGCCACCAAAGCCAGTGATAAATGTGCACTTCTCTGTGACCATCTGGTGTTTGACCCAACCAGATATAAACATAGTACCTGAGATGATGACACGGAGCTGATTGTTTGAAATACTGGCTTCAAAGACAAAGGGAATTTAATTTAATTTAGTTTAATTCTTCTTTCTGCATATTATTGTTGTTGTTTATGTTCAGTTTACTTCTCAATATACTGAGAACGGGTACTTATCTGGGTTGAGTTTTTAAGCATTGTGGCCTGATATCCATACATCACCTATACCTGATTCTGTACATTGACATCAGCACCCTTCTCCAGCAGCACACGAGCATCATCCACGTTGTTTTTCCAAGCTCCACGGTGTAAGGCTGTCCATCCTTCCTGTATAATGTAAGAGCAATGCAGAACTTAACCAAGGTAATGGTCACATTTTATGCATTTGAATAAATTCGTTGTTAACATTTTTATGCAGTTGGAAATGGACATGTCGTGTTAATTTCACCTGTCAATGTACTGATTTTCCAGTTAACTCTTTGAAATCACTATGTCTATGTGTCTGTATATCACAGGCACTCATACACACTGGCGTTATTTTCTACAGCTGTCAAACGAAAAAACGTCTTTCTTAACTGCATAATGTCACAATGTAAGATTTATTTATTTAATTAGTATTTATTTAGTTATTTATTTATTATTTTTGAGGTTGAGTTGTTAAAGAAACTCCACAGGAGTAAGCAGAGAAAATGATGTGCGAAATAAATTACCAGTGGTTAAACACCTTGCTCTGCGGGGAAAACTGACAGATGTGCCATGGTGGTTAGTCAGTAAGCTCGGACAACGACTTATTTATCTCAGACACAACTTATTTATCTCAGGGTCCATCACTGGTCAATGATAGAAACGGTTACATGACCAAACTGTAAGCCCTAATTGTACATCGTTTACCTTCTCCTTGGCGCTGACGCTTGCACCCATCGGGTCCAATCGCCGAACAAAATCCACGGAATTCAACATCATCGTCCCATGTAAATCCCTTCCTTCTGTCTGTTGGGTGTTAAAATAACAATGGGGATATTATACAAAATGACTTTGTTTGGAAACCAACCAGCTCTCTTTTTCTGTCTGCAGAGAGACCTAAGTAAAGTCACTCTACATATTAAACACATAGCTAACTATTACGAGTGAAAACTGATCCCCATCCAGGTGACAAAAGATCTCCACCCAGGTGACAAAGATCCTCCACCCAGGTGACAAAGATCCTCCACCCTGGTGACAACAGATCTCTACCCAGGTGACAAAGATCCTCCACCCTGGTGACAACAGATCTCTACCCTGGTGACAACAGGTCTCTACCCAGGTGACAAAGATCCTCCACTCAGGTGACAACGGATCTCCACCCTGGTGACAGCGGATCTCCACCCAAATGACAACGGATCTACACCTGGTGACAACGTATCTCCACCCAAATGACAAGGGATTCCCACCATTTCCATCATTTCTCTACATTCCGAAGTGAAAATTCAAATCAAGTGTCTGTGGAATTTTAAACAATACATCAAGTCGTTATTTGCTCCCTAGGAGAAGTTTGCATATTCATATATATCCCTATATCTGTAACATGTTTATGATATTACCACTCAGTAACCATAACTATATTCTACATGTACTACATTGTATCCATGGTTAATTGGTTGACTGACTGATTGCTGCCGGATGCTATTGTCAAGAATGTTTATGCCATGGTGGTCAGTTTTATGATGGAGGTAACTGATGTATTTAAGGTAAATCACCGGCCATTGTGTGACAAACAGATATACATATCATACCGTTAGAAGACAAGTGGTCTTCAAACGTTAGACAGACATACGACTTTGCGAGCGCCGCCAAATAACCGTTTGTTTTCACCTATACGCCACAAAGAGAGTGCCTGCGTGTATCTACAGTCCCTGTCGATGGGCTGTACAGAACCCGCACTGTATGTGACCATGGACCATCAAAAAGTTCACCATTAAATAGACTACGACCTGACGCTTCTTCCATGGTTGTAGAAGTATCATATTTTAGGTACTATGTAGAGTCATGTAGATATGCATGGTATAGGGCCCACATGTATCAGTTGATTACCCATGTGCAACTTACACTTTCTCTGGGTATTAAGCTTAAGTTAAATGCCATATTGTGTTGTCTTCAGTGTCATATATAAGATTTAGTTGGTTACCATGCAGTATGTGGCTTTCAATTTCTCTCTCTTTTGACCTCTTTGGTGGCCTAATGGTTAGAGCGTCCGCCTCGAAGTCGGGAGACCCTGAATCCAACCTGGATTAAAAACGGTACTTTTTGCTGCCTCGCTTGGCGATCAGTACTGAGAGGTTAGAGCAGGGAAACAGGACTGGTTCGCCCGGTCTCAGTATAATGTGACTCGGCAGGGGTTATGTCTGGTGTCTTCGGCGTGATACTTAAATGGCGGCAGCACTTTGGCGGCATGGAGTCGCCCTGTCACAATATGACACAGTATAATGTATACACACACCCAATCACCCCTCGTCGTTAAATGACTGAAAAATTGTTAACTATAACGTTAAGGAAAAATCATTCATTCATTCATTCATTCAAGCAATCATTCATTCATTCAGTTCCTTTCAGATTACATGTGGAAGTTAAACTCACACTGTGACTGTTATGTAGGCCTATTTCCAGCGGTTGTATTGTAGCTACCAACATGCACTGATTAAATGTTAAATGAATATGTTATGGTTTCACTCGCCTGGCTGAGTGCAGTGTTGTCCCCCCTTGACAAAAGCCACATGACACGACTTCGTAGGCCTATTAAAGGAGCCCATTTAGTGATGTCAGGCATTGTGGAAAATGTGCATCGATCAGCAGATTCAGTTTTGTGTCTACGGATATCTATATATAAAGAATAGCGTGCTAGCACCACATTCAATTAGATGTCTATATTCGAGTAAAAAGCTTTGATATTAGAGAGGTAGGTAGCGAAGAACGTGCTAGCGCCACATTCAAGCAGATGTCTATATTCCAGTAAATAGCTCTGGTATAGCTCTGAGAGACAGGTAGCGGAGAAGGTGCTAACTTTACCTTCATGTAGATGTCTATATTCGACTAAATAGCTTTGATATTGGAGAGGCCCATAGCAGAGATGGTAGACTAGATGTCTATATTCGAGTAACAAGCTTTGATATTGGAGAGTTAAGTAGCGGAGAACGTGCTATCACTGCACTCAAGTTGATGTCTATATTCGAGTAAATAGCTTTGGTATTGGAGAGACAAAAAGCGGTGAACGTGCTAGTACTACAATCAAGTAAATGTCTATATTCGAGTAACTAGCTTTGACATTGGAGGGACAAGTAGCAGAGAACGTTTGAGTACAATATTCAACTTGTTGTCTATATTCCAGTAAATAACTTTCATATTAGATAGTCAAATAGCGGAGAATACATTTAAGTATAGATGTCTATATTCGAATAACTGGGTTTGATATTGGAGGAACATGTAGCAGAGAACGATTGAGCACTACATTCAACTAGATGTCTATATTCGAGTAACAAGCTTTGACATTGGAGGGTCAAGTAGCGGAGAGCGTGCTAGCACTGCATTCAAGTAGACGTCTATATTCGAGTAAATAGCTTTGATATTGGAGAGTCAAGTAGCGGAGAATGTGCTAGCAATACATTCAAGTAAATCTCTGTATTCGAGTAAATAGCTTTGGTATAGGACAGAGAAGTAGCAGAGAACGTGCTAGCACTACATTTAAGTAGATGTCTATATTCGAGTAAATAGCTTTGGTATAGGAGAGAGATGTAGCAGAGAACGTGCTAGCACTACATTTAAGTAGATGTCTATATTGAAGTAAATAGATTTGATATTGGGGAGTCAAACAGCACATAACGTGCCGACACCATGTTTAACTAATGTTTGTGTTGTATAACAGTTATTATTGGAGACGCAAAGAACACATAACGTGTTAGTAACACATTGAAGTAAATGTCCTGTAAATTTGATACATGAGAGTGGAAAAGACAATATCCTACTGAAACCATATCCAGTTACAGAACCGAATAACGAATAACGCACGTTTGATGTATTCGTTTTAGTCGAGTAAACGTCTTAGCGGAGAGTCTAATAGAGAACAAGAGAAAAGTTACACTAACACCATGAATATACCAGCCATTATGCTACTGAGAATGTGAAGCCTTGTACAAGAAAAGGCCAATGTACACGCAGTGTTGACGTATCCATAGCCTTCACGTTATTGGAGATTCGCATAGCAAAAAACGGATAGACGGGTATGTTTTATCTTCTTCTACAATTGAATGTCATGTGTTCAATGTTTTAAATTCGTGTTCTAGATGTGGCTGGTTTGTGAACATAGGAGAAATCTACTCTGTGACAACATTTCCTGGGGTAAAATGGGTTACTGCACGTTTGAGACAGGAACGCATGTTACCTGGATATTACCCAGGTTGTTGTATTGCTTACACCATGTAGGTAGGTATATATCCATTTATACCTCCAAACCTATCGCTTACACCATGTAGGCATATATCCATGTATACCTCAACGCTTACATCTGCGTGATTTCAAAACTTTGCATTAAAATTAGCCTCTAGTTCTACGTGGAATGTAACATCTACATTTACAGTATCCAGGGTGTTGGATAAATAACCATTACATGTAGCTCTTGTCACACTGCCACACATAACCCCAACTTCCAGTGCTGTACATTCTCATTGGCTACATGTATGTTTTACAAAATCCACACTTGGCCACCGCATATGCATTATAAAACACGCGTAGATAGCAGAATGATTTAAACAGGGTGTCTCGAAGCCGATCACTGACAGCACTTCTGAGTACTCAACTCCAAAGAGGCTGACACAATGGGATAAACCTGGTTTAAGCTTAGAGAGGAAAAGGTAGGCCGACATTCCATTTTTTAAGAAGAACTGATTAACATTTTTGTTTGAAATGTAGTGTAGAGATTACACATAAATATTGTGTGGCGGGAATATTTAGTGTGAAAATAAAAGTGTTGGGGATTTCATTTAAGAGGTGTTTGACTTCCTTCGTCAAATTGGACATGTTCCATTTCGCATAAGACATAATAGAGGTTACCCCGGAAGCATGATATAATCCGCCAATCTACATATATAAAATAGCGTCGTCAAGCCAGGGCGTAGAAAACCTATCATTACAGGCTACAGCACAATTTGATGCTCCCCACCCCCCACCTCTACTTCTTGGCTATGTTTGTATTATAGTGTATTTCTTTTAGAGAATCGCCCATATTCAGCTGTCTGTAAAATCAGCCAAACTCGCTTCCAAACTTGCCTTTAGTCAGTGACACATAACAACACAAGCTCTTCACTGGACATGTTGAAAGTTTATATTCTTGCTGGGAAAACGAAGTTAAAACACTTTTTCTAATTCATAATGTCAAACTCTATAAGATAATATAGTCATAATTATTCAAAAGCTAGTGGCATGCTGGGTATTGGGCGGAGTTCAACATGTTTTGAAGGAGGGTGACACCAGTTACCTCAACTGCTGTCGACTTTACTGTAAACCCTGTTTCTGACACTGCCATATTTGAAATCGTCCGCACGTTTTAATATAATATAACCATAATAAATTAATTTTACTCTTGCAGTATATGATCTCTTGTAGTATATGATCTCACGGCAGTAAAGTTGTAGGGATAGGAAATTAAAGTGATCTAGTTATTTATAGAGACAGTAGTGTAAGCTGTGTTGTTGCGTGGAGTTTGTCCTAACCGCTTGTTGGAGCAGCCACTGTAAAACAAATTACTCTCCACGCTTATTATCCAGCATGCAAAGTGCTTCTGAATAATTATTACGTCACCCCAGGCAATGAGTTCTTGGTGTCGAAACTAAGCTTATGGAATTTAACATTATGAATTAGAAAGAGTATTCTAACTACAATTTCTTTGTAGTAACATGGACGTCCAATGTATCAATGTGTAGAGCTTGGGCTGCAACGTAACACTTACTAAAGGCAATTTTCGTAGCGATTATGACTGATTTTACAGGCACCTGAATATAGACGACTCTCTAAAAGAAATAAACTATAATGCTAGTACATATATACCTTGTGATTCGCTATGATTATAATCTGGTTATAAGATTAACATCATGGGATTAAATGTGTTTCTTTAATCAAGTGGTAAAAATGTTACACACACAAAAGTAATCCCACTATTTTGGAGCAAGCCGTTCCTCATGAATTCTTGTCATGAACTTCGGTTAATAAGTCCCCTCTCACAATAAGGAATTCGCTTAACGACTTCATGTACTAACTTTGTTTCGGTGGGTTTATACTCAAAATACATGTTGAGTAATGACAATGTACTGGTTGTGAGCAGACTAAAACACGGCAGACAATTTCCTTCTGTTGCCTGGAGAGATCACGGGGATATGCCTTCTATCTTGGAAATTCGAAATATGTATCGGTTGAAAAAACAGGAAAGCGATATCTTCATGACACACTACACAACACTACGGTGCACACTTACCAAATATTGCAGACTGCACGCACTGCTGCACCGTAAGAAACTTGTAAATTTTGCACAGTAAATGATTTACTCTTCAGGTAATTTAGATTAATTTTTAAATGTTATTTTATGTAAAGGATATCATACGTATATTTTTTCATTCATTAAATCTGCCAGTTTATTATATTTCCACAGCAGCGTTCTATCTTGTTTTAGATAGGTTAATTAATGCATTGTGTTTCCTAGGGTTAAAGGAGAAGAAACATGGCACTATGGACTGAATAGAGCCTATACAAATTTGTTCTAGCTGGTGGGTGCCTGCTGCATAATTTTCCGATTCTTCCTAGCCATACACGTAAAGCCTGAAAACGGCAGTTCATCGCGTCTTCCATCTTTAACACCCTGTTATTTATGCTCGGGGTGTGTTGCCTCTCAGCCAACGAGAGTCGTTAAAACCGCTGGCTTCTTCCCGTAAACTAACGCCCAAGATTCCGGTTTCCCGGTCGTCAAGCGGAAATAATCGCGAAGTACTGGCATTTGGCAGGTTACGTACATTTTCATCCGGATATGTACGAATTGCACTTCGGCGGTTTCTGAAGGGAATTGTCCTCCTCACACAGAAGACTTCAGGGCTAGTTCTTAGGCGAAATGGAGTCGCCCACAGAGGATTTTGGCGAATGAATTTATAATTTATCAACTGGAGATACTCATTAGAATGTTTTGTATGACATATACATTCGAGGAAATGCATACTATTTGCAATGGTATATGTTTGATATGTAAGTTTTCTCCTTCTTTAAGTGTTTGTCCAGCTATGTTTTGTGTAATAAATAGGAGATATTTTCAATGAATTTTTGATTCTGAGGCTCACAGAATCTGGTAATACTTTCATTTTCTTTTAACTATTTGACTTGGCTAAGCATATTCCTTAAATGACCGTGGTAGTGCAGTGATTTGGATGATATACTGGTATAGCGCTGTTGTAGCGTAATGTTGAGTAACGTGCTTTGATTACATCATGTAAGAGTTGTTCCCCCTGAATTGATATTTCATGGGACTTATCGAATTTGATTAATACATCTAAATGTATTTTGTTACTATTATTTGCATAGTAGAAAATTTGAATGGTTGTATTTTAGTGGACGATCGTCAAGATACATACCTTCACAAGATTTGCGAGATGATGACAGTGCTTTTTGTGTGTATCTGTTATTTAATGTAAAATGATGGAGAAATTTCGTTGTTTATTTACGTACACAGTCGTCTCGGTCTGATTGACTATTATTTCATTTAACTACTTATTATATAGTACAGTGTACTATATAATAAGTAGTGTCTCCGTATCACTGTTTTGACATCTGTATTTCTGTATTTTACAGAACTGATAACAAGCTGCCGAACTGATTAAAGAACCCTCTGTCACGTTGTGCACGCTGAATAAACTGTTCCTGGAATATGCTCTCCTATTGGGCATTTTATATCAGAAATTTTATGTCAGGATAATCCGTGTTAACGAAATTACTTCAGGATTTTAAAATCCTTTTCGTAATCTATTCCATACATTAAGTTCATCTCCGTACATCACGATGACCAGTGGTATAGGCCTTTATGTAAGACGGCTTGTTGAATTACTCTTTATAAAGAGCTAATAATATGGCGCACAGAATGCGTTTTCAAAGAGCATTTGAAGTTAGAAAATCAGAAGGCAAAGTTATGAGAGTAAAGTACATTGAGCAAAAGTGATGACAAATATATAATTAGTCGCAATAATCACACATGAGATCTGAAGTGACAGCCCCTGGTCCACACAATGTATGCATACACGAATGACCATGGTTTAACACCAGATCGGCAATGTTTCAACCATATCGTGGCGCAACTAACACTGAACCAGTGTCTGCACACATGTAGAATGTTCCTACCTGTAATTAATGGTTTGTACGCCTGCTCTGCTGTTCACACTTCAGGTAATAGCCCCACTGATTGTTCACACTTCAGGTAATATTCCCACTGATTGTTCACACCTCGGGTAATAGTCCAACTGATTGTTCACACTTCGGGTAATAGTCCAACTGATTGTTCACACGTCGGGTAATAGTCCAACTGATTGTTCACACTTCGGGTAATAGTCCAACTGATTGTTCACACGTCGGGTAATAGTCCAACTGATTGTTCACACTTCGGGTAATAGTCCCCCTGATTGTTCACACCTCGGGTAATAGTCCAACGGATTATTCACATCTCAGGAAATGATCCAACTGATTGTTCACACTTCGGGTAATAGTCCAACGGATTATTCACACCTCGGATAATAGTCCAACTGATTGTTCATACTTCAGGTAATAGTCCCACTAATTGTTCACACATCGGGTCATAGTGTTACTGTTCCAGTCAAAGCACTCTACAGGAGCTTGTGCATTGTAAAGCCAGAAATCTTTGCCCATCCCTAGTAAAATAAATAACAGTGTTTTTTTTATCTATGTTAATTTAATCACTATTAGATAACGTGGTGTACGCTCAGTCTATTCCACGGCGTAGGGCATCAGCCTACACTGTATTATAATGTTTACATCACAGTTTACGGTAAGTATCTGTTTATACCACTCCTAGAAGGTCAGCCTGCATGTTCAGTATTGATGAAGTGGTAGTAAAGCGGAATATCAAACCAACAGCTTATTTTTGTGATAAAAGCGCCAGATTTGGCACAACTGGAAGAGAATAATACTATAAAACAAGTTTGAAGATTTGTCTAAAGGCTGAACCTTGAATTGTAATGTAAATAACTTAATAACAAAGATATTTTAAAATCTCGTATTCCTTTACTTTTGATTGTAAAGTACACCTGCCAACTATCGTCCAGTACTTGTTCTCTACTTATCACAACCGTGAGGTCTGGGGATAAAGGATTATGCATTTTTCAGATCAGTCCCTTTTATCTTGGCATGAATCCGTCCTAATGTCGCACATTATATAGTCTTTATATACGTCGTATTACAGTGGTGATTTGTGTTACACGTCGTTTTGGGGATTGGTCCTGTGATTACTGACCTAGAACGTCCATTTTGTTTGAAGTCGGGGATACCAATGTCTTCTACGCATAGATTCCTGCCGAATGTTAACATATGGATAGTACATTTACACAAGGTAACCGGCTTTAAGTGAAATCTACAGAACGATGTAAATGAATTATAAGGAACCCGGATTTATAGAAATAGATTACCATGCAGTAAGCCACTCATTGCCCCTTTATTCATACACAATTCTTATTTGTTAGATAATCACAACATGTATTTGTTACATAGTCACTGCATGACTTCACAACACATTTCAGGATGATACGTGTCCGTGAAGTGGGTTGTTATCTTACACACACACACAGAAAGCCACAGATAGTCTGTATGTGTGGTTTAGGCTGTAACGTGTAGATTTCTATTGGGAATAATCCACACATATTTGAGTCTCGTGCTAAGGCAGATTAAACGTCCCGTGAGCACGAAAGCCTTATTCGTTGAGCCTTGATCACCCTGAGTACTTTGCGTCGAACGTCTGTGGTAGCTGTCATTTGGCCAAGACTCAAGGTCCGGATTCGCAGAAATAGATTATCACACAGTAAGCCACCCTTTCCCCCTTTGTCCAAACACAATGCTTATTTGTTAGATAATCACAGCATGACTTTACAACAAATCTCAGGATGGTACGCGTCGGTGAAGTGGGTTGTTATCTTACACACACAGAAAAGCCACAGATAGCCTGTGTATGTAGTTTAGACTGTAACGTGTGGTTTTCTATAGCGAATGATCCACACAGATTTCAGTTTCGTTATAAGGCAGCTTACAGGCCACGTGCGCACGAAAACCTTGTGTATCGTGTCGTCTTCACCAATGTACGTCGCGTGGAACGCATCTGTGTTCGCTGGCGTTTGGCCAAGATTCAAGTACCAAAATGATGCATTGGACACACTGCGCTTGAGTGGTAATATGCGAGTTTTTGGTTCTTTGTTTTGTGTGGAAGTAGGTCATATACGTATGCATACAGCACATCTTTAGCCGCGCTTCCGTAAGTGTGAAATCGAGTGAAATTTGAACAAATGAAACAGGATTATACTGAAAACAGTACAGCATATATGTTAATAAGTACATTAGTTTACGAGACATCTCACAGTCTTTACTACATTCTAACAGATAAATGCGAAGTATTACGATCAGTTTCAATTTTAATCACCTGTCAAAGTCCTCTTCTGAGAATATATCCAGTAATCATCACACGGATCTCCTCAAATCTCTGACTGCTTTCCGGACTTACCTAGTCCGAGAGCTACCAGAGATGTATCGGTCAAGTCGCGCACGAAAATTTTGACACGTGGAACATAGAACTGTGGATGAAATTTCCAACATAATGATTTCTAAGTCCCATGTGCAAAGTTGTCATTGAGTCGAGGCCGTCAAATCCTGGGACGAGTTGTCCTATTGTCGTATCACTGGGCCCTTCATCGAGCATCATGGAATACCACGTGAACGGATCTACAGACACAGTCGACTACAAATTTACATCATTGCTGTGAGAATTCCACAGTTGATTGTGACGACCATAGCATCAGTTGTCATGTTACACTCAGTTCAGTCTACGATAACTTTGTGGAGACGTCATATTTAGTGAATGATTCTATGGAGGTTGAACTTAAGATACATTTCGTTAAAACGAAGCAGAATAATATACACTAAACATGTAGCTTTGATTATCAAAATTTTGTTTTTGTTACTGACGTGTTAACATTATTATGTTAGCTTAAAGTAGGTTCCGGCACTGATCAGTGCGAGCAGCATTTACAGGCTCTCTTGTATACATTGCCCATGTGAAAAACTGAATACGAATTGGGAACTAATAATTTGTAGAAAATGTCCAACTTTATATCAAAGCAGAGGAAAGTAAAGACCAGACCGTTGTACCGAGAAGTTCCATTTTTGTCCAAATTTGAAAACAAAACGGAGGCAAGTACATCAGAATGACGGTAAATGCAGGAGATAAATGTATCGGATCGGTTGTAACTTAATTGATGGCAAGTTGTCAACTGTGTGGTACTCTCAACACCATGATCTTAGTCTTCGCACTGTTTTTGAAAGTCTCCCAAGCTTGAATAGGTATAACTGGGTACATGTATAAATGATTACCCAATCGGCGGAATAGTCAGTATGTCTGAAGATGTTCCACTTCTCGGATTTACCAATGACACAAAGTAATCAACTAACGTTATCTTATTCAGTTCTTATTCAGAAACCTACATTCCCTTTTGCCAGATAAACATTGCATAGTAAATTGCGTCGTCACTAAATTTCTCAGGGCAGTACGTATAGCAGGCTGTGGTCGTCTTTAAGATGAGAACATCCTCTGTATGTTCTTTAGGCTGCAAAGAGAAGTCAATAGTCTCGCTTTCTACTGGTGCTCGCCATAGATTCATTCACGTCACGTGGTATACTTTTTTTGTGAAGAGCCCCGTAGTATTAAGGTGTATTTTCGTGACCCTGCCCGTTTCGTCATTGTCACTCACATATTGCATTTTTTTGTTCAAGTCCACACTTACATCAGTTATTGTATTAATCAGCTTAATGTGCGTAACACATAAAACTGCCCTATCTCTAGACATACCGCAAGAAAGTCCATAAAGTTACAGGGCTGATGGACGTTGTAGTTTTACCGCCATATATATCACTGTTTGGTGATAATTCCTTGTAAAACTGAAGGTCGATGTTGATTGGATATTTGTTATTTATTAGAATAACGACTGATTGTATGATATAAACACACACTAGCACTGCTACCATCCAGTTGTCCCAAAATTACAAGTTCGGCAAATACCCTGGGTTTCCGTTGACCCTTTAATAGGTCTCAAAAAAGTGATATTTTATTATTTATGTCAGCTATCTTAAATTTTGGTGTTTTACATGAACGTTTTTACATACGGCGGAACGCTCCTCAGCTAACATCATATAATAGGCGCTAATAGGGCCTTGGTGCATTTATGAAGAATAAAAGATAACGGCACAATGCAGCGGAGAAGATAAACAAAGTATATAGTAAATAGTCTCGCATAACCTAAATAATTCCTTACAGATGGACTTTTTTAAAAATGCACCGATCTGTAATGTAAAGAAAAACTTTGTCGAAAAGTTTTATAAAATTCAGTGTTATCCTGTGCCAGGCTACAACCTATATCACACTGAAGGACAATGTCATGAGCATCAAATGCCATATCATGTACCCCGGCACAGACCAGATAATTTCCTGCATATGCTCTTTTTGATAATATTCAAGATAAACAAAAACTTTGTCCCGATTTGTTTTTTTAATCTCGATCTTATTCTGTACTATACAAAAAGACGGAATTTAAAAGGGATTTTTCTTTTATCTTAGACATCGATACATTATCAAAAAGAGCCTATGTAGGGGATTATTTACTCGATGTCAAGCTATATAATATGAATTCGATGCTCAATGCATTGTGTCCTAGCTTGATGTAGGTTGCAGCATGGCACAGGATAACAGTGATCTTTTTTCAACAATTTCAATGTGGCTGTGTTAGTAACAGAGTTTACAGTATTAAAAGTGCATAGCAGATTAGGTAACTGGTGTCGCCCTCCGTCAAAACATGTTAAACTCCGCCCAGTGTCCAGCATGGTACGGTCTTTTTTTAAACACTTATGACGTCACCCGAGGCAATGGGTTCTTGCGGTCGAAACCAAGCTGATGGACTATAACATTGCGAAAAAAAAAAGTTCAAACTTTGAAGGAAGATGAGCTTCAAACATATACACGCGTGGAGCTTGTGCTGTGACATGGCACTGGCTAAAGCCAGTATTGGTAGCGACTATGATTTTGGAGAGCGCTGAATATAGCGACTGGCTGAAAGAAACAGAAGAGGCTGAAGAGGCCGTGTCCCACGGGCGACTATTTGTCGCCTATCACACTATTGTCGCTGCTCTGATTAAATTCTCTGTGCTGCGTGCTTTTTACTATAACGTACAGTAATTAACATTAGAAACCTTTAGTTAAGAGTTATCATTTGTAACTTGTAACTTCAAACTACAATTAGTTTACCTATTTTAGTTGGAAGTTAAAAGTTAGAAGTTGAATTTGTGACTTCTAACTGAAGATCTCTAATGAGAGGTGGTATGAATGTGCCCTACCTGCAAGCATGGATTCGTTAGCCGTTCGTGGGTCCTCTCCGCTGTGTGTCCTCAATACAACTATAGCTGGGTACCTAAGGTAAAGGTGTAATACACAAATATCAACAAAAGGCAGACAGAGGCGCGCAGGTCAGCCCTGCATAGGTATATTTACTATTGATGACATTTCCACGAAATCCAAGAAATGTAGGTTACGGCCTCACCTAGTACATGTTTACCACCGGCGTTTTCACAACGATGTATTATGTGCGGGCTACATGCGTACAAAAGCTTACAAGGTGCGTACAAGGTTACCTCAGAACTGTATACATTGTATGATATTGCACGGCTAAACTGTATATTTATTGAAAGTTTTATTGTATGATTCGAGCGACAGATAACACAACTCGGTCACGGAGAGTTCTTTAACAGTGCATTATCTCCATTAGATAAAAATAGCGTTCTGAAATATATACAGAAACAAAAACATTAAGAATTATATTGACAACTACACACAATATATACACATTTGCATCACATTAAATGAATTAAAATTCCATGGATCAATAAACAATTATTTTTAAATATTATAAATATCACAATAAAACTAGATAGTTTCTAGTTAAAAATGCAACTACATGCACCTTGATTGACCTTCAGGCACCTTTCACCTGACCACGGTATTTGATATAAATATAACACAATAAAGGTATGAACAAACTTGCACTCTGCGAACCACACACTAAAATACTACGTCACTCAGTGATCAGAGAATTTCAGTGCATCATGTAAAATTGTCAATTGAGTAATTGAAGCTTAATAATATAGAAATGTATTTATCACTGCTGCAGAGTTAACATCCAAACTTTACAATCAAGTGAAATGCTAATTGATTCACACTTACATGCAATACATGATAGGATGCAGTAAAAGGATTGTTCATAAAATACAAACAACCAAAGCTGTCATAAATCAACACATTTAAAGAACAAGATTTTTCTCTCATTTTGATAACTATAATTTAGATATTAGCCACACACACAACTAGACACGACTGACATAAAACGTAAACACATTCAAAAACATTCCAAAGTTTTCACATCTAAAACATAAAGAGTGGATCTCCGTGCAGTTGTTCTAAAGCTTGAGAACTGTACAGAATCTGTGTGGCTTATTGTCTCTCCCACACCGGAGAACACACAAGAAAAACTGCATTATACAGGGAGTGTTATAATGACAATAAATATTATCTCAGGCTTACACTTACAGCATTGTTTATTTATTTATTTGTGTTTTACGCCGTGCTCAAGAATATTTCACCTATCCGACGGCGCGAACATCATAGTAAGATCCACACAATACACAACAGTAAATGACTGATAAGAAAAAGGATTTAACACTTAGAGGTAATATCTCTACTGTTGACCACAGCTCTGGTAATAATCACATCGAGTGATCAGAGTTGAGTCAATAGTCTACATCCACCGAGAATTCACAATTTAGGCAACTCGTTTGCTGACACTCCCTCACAGTTCTGTATAATAGTCTCCTTGTTTTATGGACCACGCCATCGTGTATCGTAACTATAATTAGCTGTGATACGACAACAACACAAACAAACATGATTAACATGATATTGGGTTACAAACAACGAAATAAGGCTTAAACACATACAATAAAGTCTAAACTGAGAAGTTTTTGTTCACGTGCGGTTCCAGTTTTTTTGGTGTATTTCTTTCGGTCCAGGCGACCGAATGTTGTATCACTGCGCAGATGTGTCCGTCAAGGTATCCTGATCATCTTCTAATTCACGTTTAGTCTTCGATGTGGCCAGTTTTGTTTCATATCATAAAATGTCCAGCGTGATTCACGAAATCTGTAGACGCGCAGAGGCTCTCTACGGCATGCCTGATGCTGCTCCTGAAAGTTGTCTGTTGACGCTAATGATGGTGAGGAGTAGGGCAAAAGTGAGGTAACACCTGATGCTAGAGAACTAATTATCAGTGAACTGTTATGCCACATGGTTGACAGGATTAATGTTCTTCCTGGAGATACTGTTGTAATGTTGTATTCAGTGAATGCAAACAATTCGAGACCAAATAAAACTCGTATGCCTCATTTTGGTTAAGTGTGCATTGTCGCCTTTCAAAGTCATTTCTTAACTTTAAATACTGGTCTGAATAAATTCTTGTGCGTAAATTCTACAAATCACGTGAGCGGGATCCAGACAAAGAAAAGGCTATGTACCATACGTCCGTGGGTTATAGTGATGATTATGGCTCTCCCTGGTACGGTGAAGATAAGTTGGGCTATTAACTCTGACTGTTTAACTTTACATCTCTACATACAAAGGCAGATCTGTGAAAAGTTCATTACCCGTGATTAGATCCCTTTGACAATTGTTAATTGTTAATTATTTGTGTTTATTTGCCGACAGAGAGTCATGATAATCTTGACAGTTTTATCGACTGTCTCAGTGAGTTACGTGCTAGTAATAAAGATTCTGATATTCCTATTCTGTTCTTATTGGTGGTGACTGCAATGCGCATGCTTCACGCTTATTAGGTGATGAACTTAAATCTTTTTTGTGATTGTCGCAACTTACGTATTTCAGACTTTGAATTTTTGCCCGCCAGTTCTTACACTTATGTTAGTGACGCTCACTTAACAATCTCATGGTTAGATAATTTTGTTTCCTCTGTGAATGTAAACAGGGCCGTTCAATCTGTTGAGGTCTTATACGACGTTGTTTCGTCTGATCATTTTCCTGTGTGCATTACTCTCAGTTGTGATGCTCTACCAGCACTGAGTTACCATCCAACGAGTGGCGTTCCTCTGGTGATTGAAATGATTTAAGCCATGTCGATTTTCAGAAGCATTGTGACCGTGCTATGAACAATATTAATATCTCCATTCCTTTAGAAGCTATCTTGTGTAGGGATTCTGATTGTATGGAGAATGCTGGCTATAATTTTAGCTATTATAATGAGATTGTGCACGCTTTGTTTTCGGCTGGATCTAATTACGTTACTAAGTCAAGGAAACACTGTGACTATTCTGGACCAGGATGGAATGACTGTATGCCTGAGCTGTATTCTCTTTCCAGAAGTATATAGTTTCAGTCTCTGGATAGAGCATGGTAGTCCACGCTGTGGCCCCATTGCTGATCAAATGCGTCAGTTTAGGAGACGTTTTCAGCATGCACTTACATCTTGCGAAAAAGATGAAGCCGAGACTCAGGCTAATAAAATGGCGGAGTTTTATAACTCATCATTGGGTGAATTTTCCCATGAGATTAAGTTTACTAATCCCTGGTGTTTGAGTTTGCCCAATCGTATTGATAATGTTGAGGGTGAACGTAATATTGCTGACATGTGGAAGGATAAATTTTACTCTATACTTAATGATATATCTACCAAATGTCATATAACCGAGGTCTTTAACATTTTGTCCCAGTCAGATACATCTAATATGAATCTTATTACACCCGACGCTTTACGTTATATGGTGTCTCAATTTAAACCTAGCAAAACGCCAGGTTTGGATGGCTTTTGTGGCGAGCATTTGAAGTATGCTCCAGACGCTAGGAGTATCGACGTGGGTATATGCCTCAATGCAACAATGTTGTAGATAATAATAATTTATTTATATATAGTCTGGGAGCTACCAAAGGTTTATCAGTCAAGTCGCGTACGAAAAATTTGTAAAACATAGAACTATGGGTGAAAATTCCAACATAGTAATTCTTAAGTCCAATGAGCAACGTTGTCGCTGGGACGAGGCCCGCAAAGCCCGGGACAAGATGTCCTTTTCCGGTTTCCATACATTTGGCAATGGGTTCATGTATCGGCAATGTCCCAAAAATGTCACAAATTATTACATGAGCAATGATAATGTTTTTGTTTAATTATGTTTCCGGATTCATTTGCTCCATTGTCGTATCAATGGGCCCTTCACCTGGCATCATGCAATACCACGTAAAACGGATCTACAGACACAATCGACTACAAATCTTCATCAGTGCTGCGAAAATTCTCCAGTTGATTGTGACCACCATAAATAAATGCTTAGGATCGGTTGTAAACCTAGTGGTTGGGAAGTTGTCAACTGTGTAGTATTCCCAGCACCATAGTCTCGGTCTTTGCACTGTTTTTGGAAAATCTGATACGTGTCCTAATCATAAATGGGTATAACTGGACACATGTATCAATGGTTATACAATCAGCAGAATAGTCTGTGTTTCTGGAGAAGTTTTACATCCCTGATTTACCAATGACTCAAATTAACCAACTAAACTTCACAAATGTGTGTTTACGTTAAGTAATCCCTATTTACAAACACATTTAACATTCCTACAGTTGCTCACTGATTGATCTTGATCCACAACTTACATGTGCTTTCACTGACAACTATTGCACAGTAAATTGCATCAATATTTTTGAGACTGGTATTAATAGAAAATAAATAAAAACGTACAGTATAGAGAGTAAAACCAGAGCAGCGAATGCAGTGTAATAGACGTACAATATAGAGAGTAAAATCAGAGCATCCACGACAGTGTGATAGACGTAGAGTATAGAGAGTAAAACCATAGCGGCTAAGGCAACGTGATAGACGTACAACACAGAGAGTAAAACCAGAGCATCCACGACAGTGTGATAGATGTACAGTATAGAGAGTAAAACCATAGCGGCTAAGGCAGCGTGATAGACGTACAGTGTAATAGAAAGTAAAACTAGAGTAGCGACGGCAGCGTGATAGACGTACAGCATAGAGAGTAAAACGAAAGCAACGACGACAGTGTGATAGACGTATGGTATAGAGAGTAAAACCAGAGCGGGGACGACAGAGTGATACACGTACAGCATAGGGAGTAAAACCAGAGCAGTGATGGCAGTGTGATTGACATATAGCATAGACAGTAAAGTCAGAGTAGCGACGACAGTAGGATAGACGTACAGCATAGAGAGTAAAACCAGAGGAGTGACGACAGTGTGATACACGTACAGCATAGAGAGTAAAACCGCAGCTTCGATGGCAGTGTGACAGACGCTCAGCATAGAGAGTAAAACCAGAGCAATGATGGCAGTGTGATTAGCATATAGTACAAACAGTAAAATCAGAGCACCGACGACAGTGTGATAGATGTACAGCATAGACAGTAAAACAGAGCAGGGATGGCCGTGTGACAGATGTACAGCATAGAGAGTAAAACCATAGCAGCGACGACCGTGTGACAGACGTACAGCATGGACAGTAAAACCAGAGCAGAGAC
This sequence comes from Liolophura sinensis, assembly GCF_032854445.1. NCBI lineage: Eukaryota > Metazoa > Mollusca > Polyplacophora > Chitonida > Chitonidae > Liolophura > Liolophura sinensis. The sequence goes on along the minus strand of NC_088296.1, from coordinate 28,354,480 downwards.
GACAATGTGATAGATGTACAGCAAAGACAGTAAAACCGGAGCAGCGACGACCGTGTTACAGACGTACAGCATGGGCAGTAAAACCAGAGCAGAGACGAAAATGTGATAGGCGTACAGCAAAGACAGCAAAACCAGAGTAGCAGCGACACTGTGACGGGCTTACAGCATAGACAGTAAAACCAGAGCAGTGACGACCGTGTGATAGACGTACAACATAGAGAGTAAAACCAGAGCAGGGTCGACAGTGTGATACACGTACAGCATAGAGAGTAAAACCAGAGCAGATGGCAGTGCGATTGACATATAGCATAGACAGTAAAATCAGAGCAGTGACGACAGTGTGATAGACGTACAGCATAGAGGGAGAAAAACAGAGCAGCCACGACAGTGTGATAGATCTACAACATAGAGAGTAAGGCCAGAGCAACGACGACAATGTGATTGACGTGCAGCATAGAGAGTAAATCAGAGCAGCGATGGCAATGTGACAGAAGTACAGTATAGAGAGTAAAACTAATGCAGCGAGGACAGTGTGATAGACAAACCGCATACAGAGTAAAATCAGAGCAGCGATGGCAGTGTGATAGACGTACAGCATAGAGAGTAAAACTAGAGCAGTGAGTACAATGTGATAGACGTACAGCATAGACAGTAAAACCAGGGCAGCGACAACAGTGTGATAGACGTACAGCAAAGACAGTAAAACCAGAGAAGCAGCGACAGTGTGATACACGTACAGCACAGACAGTAAAACCAGAGCAGCGACGACAGTGTGATAGACGTACAGCATGGACAGTAAAACCAGAGCAGCGATGACAGTGTGACAGATGTACAGCATAGACAGTAAAACCAGGGCAGCGACAACAGTGTGATAGACGTACAGCAAAGACAATAAAACCAGAGGCAGAGATGGCCGTGTGACGGACGTACAGCATAAAGAGTAAAACCAGAGTAGGTGACGACAGTGTGATACACGTACAGCATAGAGAGTAAAACCAGAGCAGCGATGGCAGTTTGATTGGCATATACCACAGACAATAAAATCAGAGCCGTGACAACAGTGTGACAGACGTACAGTATAGAGAGTAAAACCAGAGCAGTGATTACAGTGTGATAGAGGTACAGCATAGACAGTAAAACCAGGGCAGCGACGAAAGTGTAATAGACGAACAGTATAGACAGTAAATCCAGAGTGACGACAACAGTGTGATAGACGTACGGCACAGACAGTAAAACCAGAGCAGCGATGACTGTGTCACAGATGTACAGTATAGAAAGTAAAACCAGAGTAGGGACGACAGTGTGATAGATGTACAGTGCAGAGGGTAAAACCAGAGCAGAGATGGCCATGTGACAGATGTACAGCATAGAGTGTAAAACTAGAGCAGCGACGACCGTGTGACAGACGTACAGCATGTACAGTAAAACCAGAGCAGAGAAGAAAATGTGATAGACAAACAGCAAAGACAGTAAAACCAGAGCAGCGACGACCGTGTGACAGACGTACAGCATGGACAGTAAAACCGGAGCACAGACGACAATGTAATGGACGTACAGCAAAGACAGTAAAACCAGAGCAGCAGCGACAGTGTGACAGATGTACAGTATAGAAAGTAAAACCAGAGTAGGGACGACAATGTGATAGACGTACAGTGCAGAGGGTAAAGCCAGAGCAGCGACGACAATGTGATAGACGTACTGCATAGACAGTAAAACCAGAGTAGCGATGGCAGTGTGACAGATGTACAGTATAGAAAGTAAAACCAGAGCAGCGACGACAATGTGATAGACGTACAGCACAGACAGTAAAACCAGAGCAGAGATGGCAGTGTGACAGATGTACCGGTACAGCATAGAGTGTAAAACTAAAGCAGCGACGGCCGTGTGACAGACGTACAGCACAGAGAGTAAAACCTGAGCAGCGGCGACATTGTGATATCTGGCAAATGTTAACATGTAACCAGTGAACTACGGCCTCTTGTCAGTTTACCTCAGTCAGGGTTTTATTCTAACTGTTCATGGAAATGCATAAATAGTAGCAACTTACACGCTCCTTAGTACTATGGCTTAAGCAGAATTAGTTTTTAGAAATGCAGTGATGAGGGCTATTGTCGGTTTTTACCTGTAACCCCCAACCCCAGACACACAAATACTCCCCCCCTCCCACCCACCCCACAATATTCATTGTGTTAATCGCCTTGGTCCTTCCTATCTCACATCACACACCTTTGTATTCCCTGGATCTGTTAACAGTTTGCCGTGCATTACGTCTCCTGGTACTTGGCAAAGATCCAAACATGTCACATAATACGCATGTGCGACTTCCTACTAACGTGAGAGTGTACACCAGGTCACAAAAACAAATCCATGGAGGCTAAAACTAGAGCAGTGACAGTTTCTTCATAGTTAACCGGTTAAGTCCGCCCTTTGGTCAATTTACCTCAGTTAAGGTTGTATTTTACCTGTTCACTGAAATGATTAAACGTAGCAACTTGTACATCCCTAGCAATGTGATTTAAACAGACTTGTGTAAAGACATCGCATTGCTGGTAAGCTTTCAAAAAAAAGCTATATGGATATGTCTTCAAGACATCGGAGTAAGTTGGGGAAGGGGATCTTTATTCAGTTTGAACCTGTGTTGAGGCATTTAGATTTAAAAGAGTAAAGCACACGTTATTAATGTCACTGGAATTTGTGATTACCGCTCTGTGTTCATTGGAACTGTCTTTTAGACAAAACCTAGTAATCTTTTTCTTAATTTTATTTACCATTCTTCTTCTACCTGCCTTCTGCTCAGAAAATATGCATTTATTACTTAGCACTACATGAGCTCTCCGCCTTTGTTACATCTCTGTGTTTTTCTTTTTCATTATTATCTACTTTTTGTTGTTGAAGGCTTGGGGGTTTTACCAGCTAGTTTAAGTTCTGTCCGCTAATTGTCCTATAACCTGTTGTCGCCATCTTCCTTAGAAAATACAAATAAAGAAAAACACACGTACATGTGTTGTTTGTCACCAGTAGTACATCTTAAATCCATTTACATGCAGCACTCTGATTTGTCTGTTAGTAGGTTTTTCTTTGTGTTTACAGTTGGTATTTTTCTTCGGAGTTTCATACACAATGTTAAAAACCACATCCATTTTGCTTCATTTACAACAGCGACTGTAGTATTGATTGGAATAGGTAGCTCCGAATAGCTATAGCACTGGGATCATCTTCATCTTAAGTTCTTGAGTGGTTTTGTGTTGGGCACGGTTTTCGGAAATTGCTTTGCGAATATTCACCCGGCAAATCCATAATGTTCAACGGGTGGGACACAAATGTCTGTTTTGACATCTAGAGTCCATGATGGTTGGCAGCTAGTATACAAATGTGCGTTTTGACACCTAGAGTTCATAACTTTTTCCATTGAACTTGTCATTGCAGAGTTGAATAATAAATAATATTCTATGTATTGCGCCAAGTTCAAGAAAATGTTAATACTTGATTAGTCTTGCTATTTCAGAGTAGAACAGCGAATATTATATTCAAGTAAATTCGATTGAAAGAGCAGAACAAAGAATAACGAGTGCTTGCACCACGTTCAAGTAGAAGTATATACTCGAGTAAACTTACTATAAAAAAGGCAAATAAAGAACGTGCTAACCCCGCATTCAAGTAAACGTTTGTATTCTAGTCCATTTTATACTGTAGATTCGAACAGCGAATAACCTGCATGTGTATGTACATTGTACACATGGTGTGTTGGGTATACATGTAAGATGTTATAAACGTTCTATGGCTTTTAACATTTCCTTCTCTATACGTCCATTTATACACATTTGAAGATGAGCGCGAAGACTGGGCCTCACTGACCAGCTGCGAGTATAGTCTGTGTGGAGACGGTGGAGTGTTTCCCTCAAGCCGAGCTCTAAAGTCTGAACGAGTTCTGTTTAACATTTTATAGATAACCTATTCGACCGTGGCCTACTTACAGGCTTCTATCTGTGTATGATTTAGGCTCTTTTTTTCTTAACAAATCAGATTTCTGCCATTTCTTCCAAAAATGTATATTGCAAAATATCCCCACGTTTTGATATAACTACTGTGAAACGAAACCAAAACAAACATTTGTGCGATCACATACATATCAAGTCATTGTTTAACTGAAACTGGCATCATCTTAGGGGTCAATGACAGCAGACTTCCTCATATGTTTGGCTTATATGGATGACATTAGATCAGTAATTTTTAACGTTTAATGCACCGAGGGTTATTATTTTAACATTAGTGGGTTTCACTTAAATATCTATATGCAAATACACTGACCTTTGACAGTTATGTACCGTACATTATCAGCTGTTTTTGTTGGTAGTACACCGTTCTACCGTACACACCAAAGAAATTGCTAAACAACTGGATCTTTTTCAAAGGGGAAGTCTCGTGGAGAGGTTACCAATGAAGCAAAGTGAAATCTCACCTGACAGAGTTCTGCAGATGCACAAAACATTAGCGTTGGATCTGTATCGTAATATTAAGGATTTACTGGTAGTCAACCTGTGTCTTTAATATTGATGGTGTGGAAATGAAGCGAAATATCAAACCAAAAGCTCATTTGTGATAAAAGCGTCAGATTTGGCCAAATTGGAAGAGAATAATACTATAAACAAGCCTGGAGATTGTCCACAGGCTGCATCTTGGGTTAAAAATTGAATACAAATTGGACTAGACTTTTCCCCATGAAGCTTCATTATAATTCAGATTTCAGGGAGTGGAAGCACTGATATCGTAATATAAATACAAAATCAAAACTGAATAACCAAGATATTCTCTGATATTCTGATATTCTGAATATAAATCTGATATTCCTTGACTTTTGCTGGTAATGTACATCTGCCAACTACCCGTCCAGTTCTTGCTGTCTACTTATCAATACCGTGAGCTCTGGGGATAAAGGATTATATATTTGTCAGAACAGTCCGTCTTCTGTTGACATGAAGTCATCCTAATGTCATACTTTATACACCGATTACATTGTTGATTTATGTTATACGTTGTTTGAGAAATTGGCCTGGCCACTATTGGCATAGAAAGTCCACTTTGTTTGACGTCTTTTATACGAATGTCTTCTACGCATAGAGTCCGGCCGAGTGTTGACATATGGATAGTACATTTACACAAGGTAGCAAGCTTTAAGTGAAATCTACAGAAAGATGTAGGTGAATTATAAGGAACACGGATTTATAGATACAGATTACCATTCAGTGAGCCACTCATTGCTCCTTCATCCAAACACAATGCGTCTATGTATTTGTTAGATAATCACTGCATGACTTCACAACACATTCCAAGGCTGGTACGTGTCGGTGAAGTGGGTTGTTATCTTACACACACACAGAAAGCCACAGATAGTCTGTATGTGTGGTTTATGCTGTAACGTGTAGATTTCTATACGTAATGATCCACATATATCTGAGTCTCGTGCTAAGGCAGATTAAACGTCCCGTGAGCACGAAAGCCTTATTCGTTGAGCCTTATTCACCCTGAGTACTTTGCGTCGAACGTCTGTGGTCGCTGACATTTGGCCAAGACTCAAGCACCAAAATGACGCATTGGGCCTACTCTACATGAGTGGTAATATGAGAATTCAAATCCTGTCATCGACAGTATTGCTTGTTTTTTTTTTTTTGTTTTTTTTTGTGCATAAGCAAGACAAAGATGTGCATGTATACACCAAATACGTGAAATGTGATGAAAGGGGATTGTGCCGAAAACAGCATAGCATACATGTTAATAAGGGCATTGGGATACGAGACACCCCACTGTATTCATTACATTCTCACAGATAAATGCGAATTTTTGCCAACAGGTTCAGTTTACACCACATGAACAGTCGACTACAAATCTCCATTGTTGCTGAGAGAATTCTTCAGTTGATTGTGACGACCATAGCATCAGTTGTCATGTTACACTCAGTTCAGTCTACGATAACTTTGTGGAGACGTCATATTTAGTGACTGATTCTTTGGACGGTGAATATAAGATTCATTTCGTTAAACTGAAGCAGAAGGAAATCTAATTAAGATGTAGATTTGCTTATCATCACTATGTTAGGTTAAAGGAAGTGCCGGCACCGATCCATGTGACAGGCATGTACAGACTCTTCTGGATACATTCTCGGTGAAGAAAACTGAATATGAATTAGGAAATGATAATTTTTAGAAAATTTCTAATTTTATGTCAAAGCGGAGGAGGACAAAAATCAGATTTTTTGTACCAATAAGTCCCATTTTCGTCCCAAATTTGAAAAAAATGGAAGCAACTGCATTAGAATGTAAGTAAATGTAGGAGATAAATGGATAGGATCGGTTGTAAACCAATTGGTCGGCAAGTTGTCAACTGTGTGGTATTCCCAACGCCGTAATGTTTGCATTGTTTTTGAAAATATGTCTCCTAAAGGTGAATGGGTATAACTGGGTACAAATAATTACCCAACCGGCGGAATACTCAGTATTTCTGAAGAAGTTCCACATCACGGATTTACCAATGACACAAAGTAACCAACTAAAGTTATCTTTATACGCGTGTCTGTGTTAAAGAATCACAATTTACACATTTAACTTTTTTACAGTTACCCACTCATTGTTCTTATTCAGAAACCTACGTCATTTTGCCAGATAAACATTGCACAGTAAATTACATCGTCACTAAGTTTGTCAGGACAGTATGTTTAGCAGGCTATTGTCGCCATTTACATAAGAGACAACCCCCACTACCCCCCCCCCCCCTCCCCCATACCGACACGCACACTCCCCTCCCCACTGTCCCAGAAAACCTATGTGTGCTTTAGACTGTAAGGAGAAAGGGCGAGTGCCCAGATGTCCCATTGTTCAGTCCGCTGTAGTAAGTAGAGCGGTATTCATTCCGTTTATTGTCTTTGTGTTCTCTGGATAATTATGGCGAGTGTCCAGATGACCCAGGTGTCACATTGTTCAGTCCGCTGTAGTAAGTAGAGCGGTATTCATTCCGTTTGTTGTCTTTGTGTTCTCTGGATAATTATGGCGAGTGTCCAGATGACCCAGATGTCACATTGTTCAGTCCGCTGTAGTAAGTAGTGCGGTATTCATTCCGTTTGTTGTCTTTGTGTTCTCTGGATAATTATGGCGAGTGTCCAGATGACCCAGGTGTCCCATTGTTCGCTCCTCTGTAGTAAGTAGAGCGGTGTCCATTCCATTATTTGTCTTTGTGTTCTCTGGATAATTATGGCGAGTGTCCAGATGACCCAGGTGTCCCATTGTTCGCTCCTCTGTAGTAAGTAGAGCGGTGTTCATTCCATTATTTGTCTTTGTGTTCTCTGGATCATTATGGCGAGTGTCCAGATGACCCAGGTGCCCCATTGTTCGCTCCTCTGTTGTAAGTAGAGCGGTGTTCATTCCATTATTTGTCTTTGTGTTCTCTGGATCATTACATCTCTTGGTGCTTGGCATAGATTCAGTCACGTGACATGGTTTAAACTGACGTGACAGTTTAAATGAGACCATCAAAACAAATCCATGGAGACTAAGACTAGAGCAGCTACAACAGTGTAATATTTCACAGGTAACATGATTTTTTCTTAAAGAGCCCCGTAGTGATAAGGGGTAATTTCCTCGCCCTGCCCATTTCATCATTGTGACTCACATATGTGCCCTTTGTTTATGTTTTTCAAATCTACATCCACATTAACTGGTTTATTAATCAGCCTAATGTGCGTAACGCATGAAACTGCCCTGTTTCTGGACATGTTGCAAGGAAGTCCGTAAAGTTAGAGGGCTGATGGGCGTTGTAGTTGTACTGCCATATTTCTCTCTGTTTGGTGATAATTCCTTGTACAATGTAAGGTCGATGTAGATTGGATATTTGTCATTTATTGGAATAACGACTGATTGTATGATATAAACACATATTAGCACTGCTAACATTCAAATGTCCCAAAATTACAAATTAGGCAAATACCCGGCGATTGGGACTATAACCATAACTTTTGTGATTTAGTGGTAATTAAACTATGACCATCACATCTGTAATTTAGTGGTGAATAACGTTTTATCTATTACATCTGTAATAAAGTGGTAAAGGGGACTATAACCATCACATCTGTGATTTAGTGGTGATTAGGACTATAACCATCATATCTGTGATTTAGTGGTGAATGGGACTATAACCATCACATCGGTAATTTATTGGTAAATGGGACTATAACCATCACATCTGTCATTTAGTGGTGAGTTTGACTATAACCATCACATCGTGATTTAGTAGTAAATGGCACTATAACCATCACATCTGTGATCTAGTGGTGAATGGGACTATAGCCATAACATCTGAAACTTAGTGGTAAATTTGACTATAAACATGACATCTGTGATCTAGTGGTAAATGGGATTATAACAATCACATGTGTTATTTAGTGGTGATTGGGACTATAACCATAACATCTGTGATTTAGTGGTGATTGGACTATGACCATCACATCTGTAATTTAGTAGAAAATAGCGTTTTATCTATCACATCTGTGATAAAGTGGTGAATGGGATTATAACCATCACATCTGTGATTTAGTGTTGAATGGGACTATAACCATCACATCGGTGATTTAGTGTAGAATCGGGTTTTATCCATCACATGGGTGATTTAGTGGTGAATGAGACTATAACCATCACATCGGTGATCTAGTGTTGAATGGGACTATAACCATCACATCGGTGATTCAGCGGTGAATGTGAGTATAACCATTACATCTGTGATTTAGTGGTGAATACGGTTTTATGCATCACATCGGTAATATAGTGGTAAATGTGACTATAACCATCACATCGGTGATTTAGTGGTAAATGGGACTACAACCATCACATCTGTGATTTAGTGGTGAATGGGACTATAACCATCACATCTGTGATTTAGTGGTGATTGGGACTATAACCATTACATCGGTGATTGGTGAATGGGACTATAACCATCACATTTGTGATTTAGTGGTGAATGGAACTATAACCATCACATCTGTGATTTAGTGGCGAATGGGACTATAACCATCACATCTGTTATTTAGTGGTGTTTGTTACTATAACCATCACATCTGTGATTTAGTGGTAAATGCGACTATAACCATCACATCTGTAATTTAGTGATGAATGGAACTATAACCATCACATCTGTGATTTAGTGGTGAATGGGACTATAACCATCATTTCTGTTAATTAAAGGTGATTGGGACTATAACCGTCACATGTTTGATTTAGTGCTGAATGGGACTATAACCATACACATCTCTAATTTAGTGGTCAATGGGACTATAACCGTCACATCTGTGATTTAGGGGTGAATGGGACTATAACCATCACATCTGTGATTTAGTGGTCAATGGGACTATAACCTTCACATCTGTGATTCAGTGGTGATTGGGATTATATCCATCACATCTGTGATTTAGTGGTGAATAGAACTATATCCATCACATCAGTGTTTTTGTGGTGAATGGGAATATAACCATCACATCAGTTATTTAGTGGTGATTGGGACTATAACCATCAGATCTGTGATTTAGTGGTGAATTGGACTATCACTATACACATCTGTAATTTAGTGGTGAATGAGACGATAACCGTCACATCTGTGATTTAAGGGTGAATGGGACTATAACTGTCACATCTCTGATTTAGTGGTGATTGGGATTATAACCATCACATCTATGATTTAGTGGTGAATGAGACTATAACCATCACATTTGTGATTCAGTGGTAAATGGTACTATATCCATTACATCTGTGATTCAGTGGTGTATGGGATTATATCCATCACATTTGTGATTTAGTAGCGAATGGGACTATAACCATCACATCTGTGATTTAGTGGTGAATGGGATTATAACCATCAGATCTGTGATTTAGTGGTGAATGGGACTATAACCATCACATCTGTGATTTAGTGGTGAATGGGACTATAACAGTGACATCTGTGATTTAGTGGTGATTGGCACTATATCCATCACATCTGTAATTTAGTGGTAAATGGGATTATAACAATGGCATTTGTGATATAGTGGTGAATGGGACTATAACCATCACATCTGTCATTTAGTGGTGAATTTGACTAGAACCATTACATCTGTGATTTAGTGGTCAATGGGACTATAACCATGACATCTGTGATTTAGTGGTGAATTTGATTATATGCGTCACATCAGTGATTTAGAGGTGAATGGGACTATAACCATCACATCTGTGATTTAGTGTTGAGCAGAGTTAATATTATTAGATTTTTTCACGCAACATTATTAGATTTTAACAGTAAAATCACCATTTGCAAATCTCTAATGTCAGAGTTGGTTTGTCGACAGATTTTAATCTTTCTCCACCACAGCTAACCCTAAATGTTAATGATATTTACTACTCTATAAGAATAATGTGTTAAATATAACAGAACATCTGTTGTATGCGTGTTAGTGGGATTAAGTCTGTTATTTTGATAGAATCTTCTGTTAAATATAACAGAACTTCTGTTGTATGTGTGTTAGTTGGATGAATTAATTTATTGTTGCAGAATCTTCTGTTAAATATAACAGAACATCTGTTGTATGTGTGTTAGTGGGATGAACTAATTTATTGTTGCAGAATCTTCTGTTAAAATTAACAAAACATCTGTTGTATGTGTGTTAGTGGGATGAATTATGTTATTGTAGCAGAATCTTCTTTAAAATATAACAGAACCTCTGATGTATGTGTGTCAGTGGGATGAAGTCATTTATTGTGGCAGAATCTTCTGTTAAATATAAGAGAATATCTGTTGTATGTGTGTTAGTGGGATGAAGTCTGTTATCGTAGCAGAATCTTTTGTTAAATATAGCAGAACATCTGTTGTATGAGTGTTAGTGGGATAGTCCGCTGTAGTAAGTAGAGTGGTGTTCATTTCGTTATTTGTCTTTGTGTTTTCTGGATCATTATGGCGAGTGTCCGGATGACCCAGATGTAACATTTCTGATTACGCTGTAGTAAGCAGGGCCGTATTCATTCCGTTAATTGTCTTTGTATTCTCTGGATCATTACATTTCTTGGCACTTGGCATAAATTCAGTCACGTGACATGGTACACGCACCACTTTCTACTGACGTAACAGTTTATACGACCTACAATAGTGTAATATTTTACAGGTAACATGATTTTTTCCTAAAGAGCCCCATAGTGATATGGGGTATTTTCCTGGCCCTGCCCGTTCCATCATTGGGACTCACATATGTGCCTTTTGTTGTTTTTTTCTCCAAATCCACAGCCATAATAATTGGTTTATTAATCAGCCTGAGTGAGTAACACATAAAACTTCCGTATCTCTGGACATGTTGAGTGAGTGAACGAGTGAGTGCTTGGGGTTTAATGTGTTGAAAGGAAGTCCGTAAAGTTAGAGGGCTGATGGGCGTTGTAGTTGTACTGCCATATTTCTCTCTGTTTGGTGATAATTCCTTGTACAATGTAAGGTCGATGTAGATTGGATATTTGTCATTTATTGGAATAACGACTGATTGTATGATATAAACACATATTAGCACTGCTAACATTCAATTGCCTCAAATTACAAATACCCAAATTATTAATGCAAACACCCGGCGTTTCTTATGATTCTTTTACAGGTTTCCAAAAGTGATATTTATCAATTTTTACGCATCTTGAATTTTGGTGTTTTAGTTGAATGTGTCACACACAGAGGAACGCTCCTCAGCTATCATCATATAATAGGCGCTAATAGGGCCTTGTGCCAAATACGGTGCTTTTATGGAGAATGACACTCAGTTAAAGACACAATTCATCGGAGAAACTACATATACGAATTCATTAACCAGACCTTAACATAAGAGTTTCTGCCCTTTCCAACAACTCCTTGGTAATATTTTTTCTTTCTCTGTACATGATGTCTAGCCCAGTTAACCTGTACATGGTGTTGTTCAGCAAACTATAAAACACTGTTGCTACCCATTCTGTTAAATTTAACATGTTTAACAGAAAACCTGTTTTTGTTTTTTTCAAGAAAAATGACGCATGCAGATTTTGAAAGTACTGTATTCAGGCTTGTCACGTACATGTACAAGTGGACTATATGTTCATCAGACTTTAGATTCTTCATACTGAATGTACCGGCCTGTTCTTTTATACGTTTTACGTGAGTGACCCAGTTTCACGCAAAGGAACAACGTGTTCTCATGGGCGTTTCAGATTACACCCCGTATACATTATTGTCTGGAGCTATTTTTCTCATTTTGAACTGTATGTAGAGTTACACAGAATCAAGCAATTTATTGAAACTCCAGCAATATAAATACAAATTGACACATTCTTCAATTGTGTATATGATGTCAGCGGTTATTTGGTAACGATTCAAGTGCGTGAGATTTATAGGCCTTCCATAACATTAGCTATAATACCTTGCAGTGACAGATTTGTACTGTTTGTTAAGTATACCCATTGTATGAGATTTATTGGCTTGTAATAACATTTTAATTTATTACCTATTGGTGACAGACCTTTACTGTGTGCTAAGTATACTCTCATATTTACATTTGTTCAGCAAGTTGTAAAGATGTCTTAAACATCTCACTACCATGTCGTTGAACACCTCTGTGCAGTGTTCTTGACAGTCTAACCACCATATTTTTCAACACCGCATTGGTTTTAAACACACCCGTGCAATGTTTTTAACCCTCTTACTGCAGTGGTTATGAACATTTCACCTCAAAGGTTGTTATTACCTCACTACAATTTGTGGAACACTTCCCTGCAATGGCTTTGATATGATTCCCTGGGTAGCGAAATATGGGACAAACGTGACTGCAATTGTGGAAAAGAATTTTCTTTGCTTCTTTTGTTTTAGGTATTAACTAAAATTTCTTGTAACAGTTTGATAAGCCGCCTTACTGACAAGTATATATGGAAAACATCCAAAGCTGCAATACATCCTTCGGGTTTATCCTTTAATGTACTGGATTCCATTCTTGCAGGTTTGAACTGTTTCTTCTGCGAGCAACCACTGATAAATAACCCTATACCATCTGTACATTTAAAAGTGAAGCAGGTGAGGCTGAACAATTCGCTGGATGTTGTCATATCTTGGCTGTAAACTTGACATCTTGCCAGTAACTGCTGAAATCCTTGAAAAGAAAGCTCTATGTCTTTAAAAGTGCCAAGCCCCGACTCCAGCTAAAACAGACATTCGCATACATGTACCAGATGTCAACCGAAATGGACGTCAGGGACCAATAATCCCAAGACATATAATGAAAGAAATTGTGACGGATTCACGAGAAGAGAAGCCGTGAAGAGTTTTTTGTGATGAAATAAATTCATCACTCAAAGAATGTTCTAGGTAAATGAACTAAGTGAGTGTCCGACATGTGTACATTTGTCATGCTAGTCTATAAGTTCGCTGTAATCAAAACATGTGCCTTAGTTGCACTTTTATTGCAAATGTTTATATATTCGAAATGGTGATATAATTCAATATGCCCCGGTTAACCACTGACAGGTACATGCCGCACCTTGATTTACGTAACCTAGATTTTTTTTCTTCTCAATGTCAAGTGCATGTAGTAGACTATAATATATGTACTGTGCAAACAACAGTCAAACAGCTATATTTAACACATATATTCATATCTGTAGGCTTCCATCATTTGAATGAAGGTACACCAGTGTTAATTCAAGTGGTACCACACCGTCATCACGTGCGTTTGTATTCCACACACCCGGCGTGAATAGTGTCATTACAATAATGTACAAGCGCATATGTAGCTGCATATTTCGGCAATTGCTGTATCTTATGTCATAAATCCTGGGAATGACTCTTCAACAACTGTTCCCATTCAGCATGCGTTCCGTTGTGAATTCTAATGTTTTCTTCTGTACACCTCGACTAACAGCGACAAAAAAATGAATCTACTATTTATGTATAATGGAAAAATTAAATTAAGAATACAGCTGTTTTGGGGAGAATATTTTAAACTTATCAAGCACTGAGTATAGGTGACGCTGAAAAACAGTGTGCACTACTCTCTTGGGAAAAGGCGGTTTTATGTCCTATGAAATCATCCGCTCCACCTCCTGGTCAAGAATATACGTATACCAGTACTCTTTCACAGGTAAAGTACAAGCCTCACACTTACTACATGTATGCCATCAATTCAGAAAATATGACTTTATGGTGCTAATAATATCTGATGGTGTCAGGTTGACATTTCCAGAGAGGTTGCTACAAGCAAGAGCTTGTTTTGTTAGGGAATCTCCCAGTTCATTTGAAACTGTACCTACAGCACATGGAATTCCATCAAGACCGATGTTAACGCACTCAAATTACATATTATATAACGATGTTGTAAATATATGCAAAAACTCTAAAACATGGATAAATATATATCACAATTGTAACTTATTGCGACTTATAAACCACTGGAAGGTTTTACTGACATACTACACAGCAACATTCATTTTCCTGTCGATGTGTGGACTACGACTGTAGGTCGAGTGCTACAGGAGAAGACGCTCACCACGTGACACATGCTTAACTGGAATTGTCGTGAGGTCATTGCCAGGATTGTCTACATTCATAGCAAATACACAAGCATATCGCCTCATTAGCTGTGGTGTACATGTACCTATCATTCACAAGGACAAGCTCAATATCCCTAGTAATTACTGACCTAATGGCTGTATCACTTCATTAGCCGTGGTGTACATGTACCTATCATTCACAAGAACAAACTGAATATCCCCTAGTTACTACTAATCTAATAACTGTATTTTTATTAAGTATACCACTCCCTCCCTCCACAACATGCCGCACGTAACAGAGTATTTTTTCTAGAACTATGGGGGGAGAGTTGTAGCTACACGTATATCTGACAACATTTATACTTTGAAATTATATAGGCTTTATATTTACTTATTTAATTATTCATTTATTTATTAAACTAGTGCTGAATAGCCGTACTCAAGAATATTTCACTTATACCACGGCGGTCAGCATTATGGTGGGAAGAAACCGTGGAGAGTCCTGGGGGAAGCCCACGGCCATCCGCAGGTTTCTGGAAGACCCATTTGCATTATAAATTAAACATGTATATTTACATAATGCAAAGCAATCCAATATTGAGTAAATATTTTAGGTGTTCAATGGTTAAAACGGACATGCTATATCTATTTCATTTACGATGAGATATGCCCGACGTATATGTGACAGAGGTTAGCCCTACAATAGTGGGCAATCTGGGAAAGTATTAAACAACACCAATAGAACTTACGAGGTGTTTAATTCTAAGAGTTAACTGCCCTTTATAATTTACTTCAGGCTATGGATTACTGAGCAGATTTACTTGTACGGTACTGACAGTGTGCTCGCTGTGGGGAGACTAGGACAAGGAAGACAGTTTTGCTACGGAGATTATAAGCTAACGGCTTTTACATTAATGTGACTTTTGATAAACTAATGATTTATCGTAATTTATAACTCACTCTCATTATCTCACGCAGATAATTTATAGGTGACATATAAAACTCGCCATGCATGTGTAATAACCATGTATACGTTGGGTTTTGGTACAATATGCCGAGCACAGTATAGAGTGCTGTCAAATAATCATAACGTGAAGGCCCCGAGTCTGTTCGAAAATAAGGACACAATGCTGAGAAAAAAAAAACGAGAACAATGTGAAAAATTTACATGGGAACAGATAACCAGTGAAGAGACGGCTCCTAATTTATCGTTTTATACCTAAGACAATAACCAGGAACATCGGTATAACACGCCATATTAGAAAGAGCTTGTGTCAAAAAACTCTCCTCATTCAGTACTCATCTTTCCATATCTGTCCTGTGACAAATCTTCTTTGGGGTAACACCTTCCCAACTGATCTACAACTTTTACTGCTCCACCAAAATCTTGCTCGGGAATGGAATAAATTAACATAAGGCCTAAAGTCATATAATAGGCGCTAATAGAGATTGGTGTCAAATATTGTGCTTCTATGGAGAATGACACTTAGATTAGGACAGAATTCAGTGGGGGATCTAAACTAAACATCGTATACATGTATGAATTCATCCCCCAGGCCTAACACACAAGTGTCTGCTCTCTCTTAATGGTTGTCTGGTGATCATTTTTATGCCGTTGTATAGGATTTCCAACCTAGTAAACTTTTACATGTTGTTGTACAGCAGACTATGCAAGGATTTTGCTGCCCAACGTCTGTATCGCCAGTGTTATGAAAATAGACCACATCACACGGTGACGTCCTATTTGACATCCTGTGCAGCAGACTATGCAACTGTGTTGCTGCCCAACGTCCTGTTTGACATCCTGTGTGACACAAAGCATAAATTATATCACACAAGCAACATCAAATTTCCTTTTTTATGTTCCCCTGAAATAAACGCATCTTATTATAAGGGAACTAAAGGCCACGTGAACGGCTGTACAATCGCTATAGACCACATATCACCACTTTCTCTTAGGGCATTCTCGAGATGCTCGTCAGTGCCAGGCTATTATGTACGGCTTCAGCATAGGTTGGCATGACAGTAACGCTCTAATAAGCCTCCAGCTCCTTTGCTGAGTGTAATTATAAAAATCACATCTGTGATTTAGTGGTGAATGGGACTATAACCATCACATCTGTGATTTAGTGGTGAATGGGACTATAACAATGGCATCTGTGATTTAGTGGTTAATGAGACTATAACCATCACATCTGTGCTTTAGTGGTGAATGGGAATATAACGATCACATCTGTAATTTAGTGGTGAATGGGACTATAACAATGACATCTGTGATTTAGTGGTGAATGGGACTATAACCATCACATCTGTGATTTAGTGGTGAATGGGAATATAACGATCACATCTGTAATTTAGTGGTGAATGGGACTATAACCATCACATCTGTGATTTAGTGGTGAATGGGACTATAACCATCACATCTGTAATTCAGTGGTGAATGGGACTATAACAATGACATCTTTGATTTAGTGGTGAATGGGACTATAACCATCACATCTGTGATTTAGTGGTGAATGAGACTATAACCATCACATCTGTGCTTTAGTGGTGAATGGGAATATAACGATCACATCTGTGATTTAGTGTTGAATGGGACTATAACCATCACATCTGTGATTTAGTGGTGAATGGGACTATAGCCATCACATCTGTAATTCAGTGGTGAATAGGACTATAACAATGACATCTGTGATTTAGTGGTGAATGGGACTATAACCATCACATCTGTACTTTAATGGTGAATGGGACTATAGCCATCACATATGTAATTTAGTGGTGAATCGGACTATAACAATGACATCTGTGATTTAGTTGTGAATGGGACTATAACCATCACATCTGTGATTTAGTGGTGAATGAGACTATAACCATCACATCTCAGATCTAGTGGTGAATGGGACTATAACCATCACATCTGTAATTCAGTGGTGAATGAGACTATAACAATCACATCTCAGATCTAGTGGCGAATGGGACTATAACCATCACATCTGTAATTCAGTGGCGAATGAGACTATAACAATCACATCTGTGATCTAGTGGTGAATGGGATTATAGCCATCACATCTGTGATTTAATGTTGAGTAGAGTTAATATCATTAGATTTTATTAGGCAACATTATTAGATTTTAACAGTGAAATCACCATTTGCAAATCTCTAATGTCAGAGTTTGCTTTGTCGACAGTTTTTAGTCTTTCTTCACCACAGCTAATCCTAAATGTTAATGATATCTACTACTCTATGAGAATAATTTGTTAAATGTAGCAGAAAATATGTTGTATAAATCTTCACTTAAATATAACAGAACATCTGTTGTATGTGTGTTAGTTGGATGAAGTCTGTCACTGTAGCAGAATCTTCTATTAAACATAACAGAACATCTGTTGTATGTGTGTTAGGCGGATGAATTCTGTTATTGTAGCAGAATCTTCTGTTAGCAGAATCTCCTGTTAAATATAACAGAACATCTGTTGTATGTGTGTTAGTGAGATAAAGTCTGTTATTGTAGCAGAATCTTCTGTTAAATATAACAGAACATCTGTTGTATGTGTGTTAGTGGGATGAAGTCTGTTATTGTGGCAGAATCTTCTGTTAAATATAACAGAACATCTGTTCTATGTGTGTTAGTGGGATGAAGTCTGTTATTGTAGCAGAATCTTCTGTTAAATATAACAGAACATCTGTTGTATGTGTGTTAGTGTGATGAAGTCTGTTATTGTAGCAGAATCTTCTGTTAAATATAATAGAACATCTGTTGTATGTGTGTTAGTGGGATGAAGTCTGTTATTGTAGCATAATCTCGTGTTAAATATAACAGAGCATGTGTTGTATGTGTGTTAGTGTGATGAAGCCTGTTAATGTAGCAGAATCTTCTGTTAAATATCACAGAACATCTGTTGTGTGTGTGTTAGTGGGATAAATTCTGTTATTGTGGCAGAATCTTCTGATAAATATAACAGAAGGATGAATTCTGTTATTGTAGGATAATCTCGTGTTAAATATAACAGAACATCTCTTGTATGTGTGTTAGTGTGATGAAGTCTGTTAATGTAGCAGAATTTTCTGTTAAATATCACAGAACATCTGTTGTATGTGTGTTAGTGTGATGAAGTCTGTTAATGTAGCAGAATTTTCTGTTAAATATCACAGAACATATGCTGTATGTGTGTTAGTGGGATAAATTCTGTTATTGTGGCAGAATCTTCTGTTAAATATAACAGAACATGTGTTGTATGTGTGTTAGTGTAATGAAGTCTGTTATTGTAGCAGAATCTTCTGTTAAATATAACAGAACATCTGTCGTCTGTGTGTTAGTGGGATGAATTCTTTTATTGTAGAAGAGTCTTCTCTTAAATATAACAGAACATCTGTTGTGTGTGTGCTAATGGGATGAAGTCTGTTATTGTAGCAGAATCTTCTGTTTCATATAACAGAACATCTGTTGTATGTGAGTCAGTGGGATGTAGTCTGTTATTGTAGCAGAATCTTCTCTTAAGTATAACAGAACATCTTTTGTATGTGCATTAGTGGGTTGAATTCTGTTATTGTAGCAGAATCTTCTTTTAAATATAACAGAACATATCTGTTGTATGTGTGTTAGTGGGTTGAATTCTGTTATTGTAGCAGAATCTTCTCCTAAATATAACGGAACATATCTGATGTGTGTGTGTGTTAGTGTGATGAATTCTGTTATTTTGGTAGAATCTTCTGTTAAAAATAAACAGAACATCTGTCGTATGTGTGTTAGTGTAATGAAGTCTGTTATTGTAGCAGAATCTTCTGTTAAATATAACAGAACATCTTTTGTATGTGTGTTAGTGGGATAAATTCTGTTATTGTAGCAGAATCTTTTGTGAAACATAACAGAACATCTGTTGTATATGTGTTAGTGGGATGAATTCATTTATTGTAGCAGAATCTTCTGTTAAAATTAACAGAACATCTGCTGTATGTGTATATGTGGGAAGAAGTCTGTTATCGTGGCAGACTCCTCTGTTAAATATAACAGACATATTCCATTTATTGAACACAAAAACCGTATTAGAATAGCACGTTAATAAGCCGAATATGACATAGTTTTGTGCTAAAATAACAGAGTAAACTCAAGCATCAGTCTGGCGACAGGCTTCTTTTCAAATTAAAATACTGAAGTAAAACCATACGCCATAGTAACGAAATAAAATGTCTGTGCTTCAGGTATTCATGTCACTATTTAACAAAAGATTCTACAGACTATACAATTCTGGGTTAATTCAAAGCTTTTCACGATGGACATAGTGCATCAACAGGAATTGTGAGTACACAAAGTCATAAATGCAGCTAAAAGTGGAGGCTGAAAGCTAAATAAGAGAAATATTTCCTTTACAAGTTGGCAATACATAAAAATAGCCCCGTCTGCTATATTACATGTATAATCCGTCAGGTAGAAATGTGTTACGTGCTTGCTTCTCACACATACCAGGGCCTTCAAGTACATGTCGCTGTGGTTACGCTCCGCATACATAACGCCTTCTTTGTTCAGCTATTTTTGGTAAATGGAACGCACAATGCTGTCTTTACTATTACCCGAAACAACCCAGCCTGCAATTCAGGCTGACACAAAACAACTTACCTATGTATGCCGTCACCTGATACTTGGCAATAGTTCGAGTCTGTGACAAGCGACTTTCGTAATATTAAGTGGCTCTGTTTTTTTATATGTATATGATGGGATCCAGTAGATATATGTCAACATGGCGTCATTTCTGTGAATGTTGAGTCGAGTTTTGAACACATGAACATTCATAGCTTTATGAGCATATTCAGTTTGAAGCCTACATCAGTCATGGCATGCCATTGGTTGAAATATGACCAGAGGA
This sequence comes from Liolophura sinensis, assembly GCF_032854445.1. NCBI lineage: Eukaryota > Metazoa > Mollusca > Polyplacophora > Chitonida > Chitonidae > Liolophura > Liolophura sinensis. The sequence continues at coordinate 28,334,069 of NC_088296.1, read as the reverse complement.
AGCCAGGGTAGAATTCAGTGTTTCAAACTGGCTTTCACGGTCCTTGATCTGAAATACACTTCATGTGTTTTTTTGTTTTTTGTTTTTTTTTTAATTTTTTTTTTTTTTTTTTTTTTTTTGATTTCACAGAAATCTTCCTTAGTGCACTGCATCTTAGAAACCAAAAATGTGATTCGTGGTTTTGGAGCGATTTCATATCCTCTCTGAGCCAATCATCAACGCACTCCTTAGTCACGTGACCAGTGTACTGCATGTGAATACATAACAAAGTAGTATTTAGTTGAAAAATTCTCTTTTATGGAAAGTAATTAGAATGTGCCTATAGCCGTCCAGTATAGTTGTTGTAATGTTCTGTAGTATTTTAAATCCCAGGAAACGGCAAAATTCACCATTACACACATCTACATATAACTCCATCTTATTTATAACTCCATACCCGGATGCTCAAACCTATGATTGAAATTAACACTAGCTAAGGGTCTCATGGAGTATAGCGTGACCCAATGAGTATAAGTTGCTACTTTTCAATCTTTTGTATGAATAGTCAGATAAAAACAGTGTCTGATGTAAAGTGTCCATTCAGGTTGCCAATGGTTACACTCTCGTTGTTACTCTAGTTTTACTCTCAATGTTGATGTCTGTTGTCATATTTGCATTGCTTACTAGCGCAAACCAGGAGCCTACTGGTATCTTATTGGTCTGTCGAGGCCAGGTCCGTTTGTTTGCATGTCAATGTTTATTAATGTGAGGACTTGATTTTTGGTCATTTTAAACCTGTAACCTTTTTGTAAACAAGCTTTTAAGATTACTGAATGTCTTTATCTAATTATAGATGAACTGAATATAACAGTAGCTGAGGTAACATGGTAATGGGACGGAATTCACCACTACTGCGTGACCATGTACTAGGCATGCTATTGTCTCTACTCTAGTGTTGCTGTCGGATGTTATTTTATTACATACACACAGAACATAATTAATCACCCCTGGTTTTCACTCTGGGGATTTTGTACACATACGATTCATGTTTCTTCTGTATTAAAAGAGTGTAAAATGTGATTGGCTGTGAACTGTGTGACCCTTTTGGCTAACGGTAAACGACAAAATGATTGGAATCCTTGCGTCCAATGACAACACACATGCATTTCCATCACCACTGGTTTTGGTGTGAAAACAATGGCTTTACAAGTATAGTTCTGGAGTGAGCAGTGTTGAAACAGTGGTTGAAATTACTCAATAAAAACGTCATTTGGTATCTCTTAAAGCGTTTTGCGTCAACATCGGAGTATCAGTGTCAGGAGGCTGACAGGTAGTCATCCAGGCGGATACACCCGATATTGACGTAAAACGCTTTAAGAGACACCAAACGATGTTTTCATTCAGTACATGTCATTCCAATCACTGCTTCAACACCTAATCCTTAGGCGTCGATCCTCAGAGATTTTATGTGTATCTGAACTGTTTTCAACGTTCAAATATTTCATGAGGTATCAAACATAGGTTTGTTATGATAGGTTAATATGTAGAGTTATCGCCCCTGATCCTGTCTTGAAGGTGTGAATACATAAACATGCCGGGACCTCCAGATCGTCTCCCTCTGGTTTGGTTTTGGTGGCAGACTTTGACTGGGAAGTTCCCAAGTGCTGTGGTTCATGTGGCGTACATGTAGCATTGAAAATAATTTGTGATAAAAATGTGATATCCACAAACTATGTGAAACAGGGCCTTTTCGCTGAAGGGAAACCCTATATTTCACCTGATGTCTACAAACTGTATGAAACAGCACACTTTCCACTGAAAGAAATCCCTATATTTGACCTGATATCTGCACACTGCGAAATAGCACCATTTTCTCTGAAGGAAATCCCTATATTTAACTTGATATCTGCAAACTGTGAAACAGCACCCTTTCCTCATAAGGAAATCCTTATATTTCGCCCGATATCTGCAAACTGTGAAACAGCACCATTTTCTCTGAAGGAAATCCCTATATTTCACCCGATATCTGCAAACTGTGAAACAGCACCCTTTTCTCTGAAGGAAATCCTTATATTTCACCTCATATCTGCAAACTGTGAAGCAGCATCTTTTACAATAAATGATATGCCAATATTTCGTTTGTATATAAATGTTAAAAACATATTAAGGTTATGTGACGATAACCACATAACTTTGGAGATTATGATGTAACCTTTAAGTAATCATTTTGAACACAGCACGATCACTGCATTTTGAGAGAACTTCAGACACATGATGATAACATAAAACACTCCACACGCCTTACTCTGTGTTGTCACATTTTATGACACCTGTTTTACATGTAGCAGTCTTGGGATAGACATGTCAGATGTTAATAGGGCCGACATGTTTTAACATCTCTTGACCGCTATTAATTTAAAAAGAAGAATATAAAAAAAATCATGTTGTGTACCAAGAATTTTGTAGGATTAACATACAGGATATCTCACTTTTTAATCCAAATTAACATTTTTTCATCAGAGAAAATAACTTAATGGGAAACCGTAAAATGTGGTCAAGAGCAACGTCATCTCGCATAAACATACGTTCTGACTCTTACTGAATACGATATACTAACTCATGGCAAGCGGGTTCAAGTATATTCACTGACATGTGTGATTTTCAACCCCAAAAGTGATTTGGCATGTTTCCAGAATTGCTTCCACAATTCTGGGGTGGTTTTGACACACGAAAGATTCACCCAGAGTTATCTCCCCTAAATTTGCTCAGCAAGCTGCTGGGAACTGACTCTGCACCGTGTTTGTGTGGAGATTAAGGATGTTTTTCGTCATATGTAACATTAGGCCTTGTCCACCCAGGAATTTTCTTTTTTTGGCTAACTGAATTGCCATTATCCTGGAAAAAAATCACGGATGCTTCCTAAATTTCCAATAATTTTTTTTTTAAATAAATTTTCCTAAAACCATGCAGGCATGTATGGTGGTATTAGGGATGTATCAAGACTGCACAGGTGAAGTCATTGACACAGGTGACGTCATTAATACAGGTGACGCCATTGATACAGATGACAACATTGACACAGGTGACAACATTGACACAGGTGACATCATTGAGACTGGTGGCATCATTGACACAGGTGACGTCATTGACACAGGTGACAACATTGACACAGCTGACAACACTGACACAGGTGACGACATTGACACAGGTGACCTCATTGACACAGGTGACGAGATTGGCATAGGTGACATTACTGACACAGGTAACATCATTGAGACTGGTGACATCACTGACACAGGTGACATCACTGACACAGGTGACGCCATTGGCACATATGACATCATTAACACAGGTAACGCCATTGACACAGGTGACATCATGGACACAGGTGACATCATGGACAAAGGTGACATCATTGACACTGGTGACGACATTGACACAGGTAACGACATTGACACAGTTGACATCATGGACACAGGTGACATCATTGACACAGGTGACATGGACACAGGTGACATCATGGACACAGGTGACATCACTGACACAGGTGACATCAGTGGCATAGAAGACATCATTGACTTAGGTGACATCACTGACACTGGCGGTATCATTGACACAGGTGACATCATCTACTAAAGTGATATCATCTACTACCGTGACATTAATGACATCGTCCAATTGGTTCAATAAAAGTAAGATACAGTCGACACAAATGACTTCAACTGTATTTCATTTTCAAAACAACATATATAAAGGACACTATATCTACGTTTTCCTTTCCCTATTAGTTAATGATTTTAGGTCAAATTGAGACCTGAATTGATTATCTCGGTTACTGTGCGAAAGTTCACAAGAGGCTTTTTCTTGAACAACGGTTCCCACGCTGCATAAAGTGTCGAATTTGTACATAATATTTGCGGTGTTGTGAGACAGACATACGTAGTGTATTATACCTACTTTACAATTAACATGGAGCACATCCACAAAAAGCGCTGCACAAATAGAAGTACCTGCACTGGTATTATTATTGACATATCACCCTGTTAAGTATAATTATTTTAGATGTAGCTGTGCGTTGAAGACAAGCAGGTGATTATCCGACTTGTACTGGACATTTACAGCTCTCTGTTTACAACAAGACGTAAGGCTATGCTGCAATTTTGTTTACGTACTTGTAACTTGCTTGTAAAGTTACAGTAAATTTATTGTAAACATACGCCATTTGTTATAACAGTGATGCGAAGGAGGCCCTTCGTATCTCTTTGATGTAGCATATACAGATAATGCCATGCGGTAACATTAGCTGTCTCCGATACTCGCATGCATAGAGGATATGCAATGAGTGACCCATTACATCGGATTTATTAAAGGAGTGGTGGAATTTTCATTTGTTCCCAGACTTTGGAGAGGAACAAATGAAAATTACATCGTGAGTTTAATAAATCTAATACAACATGTCAGGAATCGCATGCCCTATTTATCCCATAATTTATTTTCAGCGGTTTGAGCCGCTTGATGGGGAAGGCCATGCCTGTTTGTTTTGACAAGTATGTAAACGAGATGTGTACTGATTTCGATATATGTGAAAAGGTTGGGGCCGTACCGCACATTTTCCAAAATATATTTCTAGAAAACTTTGAGGGAATTTGTGAGTTCTGTGAACAGAAAACACAACACAACCCATTAGGGTGATAAGATGACGAGCTTTAATTTCTTTCAAAAATACCAGCATTCATAATTGCTCATGTCGAAACTTTGGGCTTCAAAAATCTAAATCACAACTCCATGACGTCACGTGCTGACTTGCAGGGCGCGAGGAGTGGTGATTTCAAAAATCATACTGAACGGTATTTTCAAAGTATTTTCGCTTTTTACGCGAACAATTCACTTGAAAACTTATTTGTTAGTCTCATAAACCATTATGGAATTTGGAGAATGTAACAAAACAGTGTCTACGGTATTTCAAAAAGCTTTATTTTAGTTCCGTTTGGGCTTTCCGTGAGATGGTAGACGTGATGTTGAATCAAAAGGTTACAGTGTGGCCAATTATCGTGTCCGATGTAGAAAACAGAATTAACTAGATCTAAGAATAATCATGAAGTACACACGAGACAACTCCTTGAGGCTCAACAAAGTAATGAGGCCAGTCTGCAGGTGTTTAATTTCGCGAAAATCTGATACCCAGGCATGCTGCTGTCGATGACGCCTGACGCAGCGACGGTTGTACTTGTGTTTGTGAGTACCTTACGGTGTCAAGCGTTTCATTTCCTTTCACCAACTTTGGCTATTTTTTTCAATTTTACGAAGATAAATTTTGTTCCTATCCAGTGTACCAAGAAACCGCTGTCACGGTGTAATAATTGATCGCTAGCCATTTTATTTCTTTGTTTTTCAGTAACTGAAGTAGACCTGTATGCAGTTTTACCTTTTCATCAGATAAACTTGTTAATGAAAGTTCAGGTGACCAATGAAAACTTCGGGTTATTTATATTAGTGGCGTATTGAAACTTTACATCACTGTTGTTATATCACTGACACGGGCAAATTATGGGACAAACATATTTATGCTTCACGTAGATAGTTCCCAGTTCGTCGACACTAGCACCTTTGTTCACGAGCAGAGCGACGATGTCAAAACGACATTTCTGAACTACAATGTGCAGAGCCGTCCATCCATTCTGTGGAAGAAAATGACAGCAAATCACACAATTGTTGTTGTTTTCTTTTTCACAGATTTAAATGTTGCCCAGGCAGGCTTTATGAACCGTACACTGCCAGTAGCAAGGCATACTCTGACGTCACATTACTTTCTTTCCCGAATCTCAAGATAGGCTTTATGGGCCGTATGGGCCAGTAACAAGATATGCTCTGACGTCACAATACTTTCTTTCCCGAATGTCAAGGTAGGCTTTATGGGCCGTATACTGCCAGTAACAAGGTACACTCTGACGTCACATTACTTTCATTCCCGAATGTCAAGGAAGTCTTTATGGGCCGTATACTGCCAGTAACAAGGTATACTCTGACGTCACATTACTTTCATTCCCGAATGTCAAGGTAGGCTTTATGGGCTGTATGCTGTCAGTAACAAGGTATACTCTGACGTCACATTACTTTCATTCCCGAATGTCAAGGTAGTCTTTATGGGCCGTATACTGCCAGTAACAAGGTATACTCTGACGTCACATTACTTTCATTCCCGAATGTCAAGGTAGTCTTTATGGGCCGTATACTGCCAGTAACAAGGTATATTCTGACGTCACATTACTTTCATTCCCAAATGTCAAGGTAGGCTTTATGGGCCGTATACTGCCAGTAACAAGGTATACTCTGACGTCACATTACTTTCATTCCCGAATGTCAAGGTAGGCTTTATGGGCCGTATACTGCCAGTAACAAGGCATACTCTGACGTCACATTACTTTCATTCCCGAATGTCAAGATAGTCTTTATGGGCCGTACACTGCCAGTAACAAGGTATACTCTGACGTCACATTACTTTCATTCCCGAATGTCAAGGTAGGCTTTATGGGCTGTATGCTGTCAGTAACAAGGTATACTCTGACGTCACATTACTTTCATTCCCAAATGTCAAGGTAGTCTTTATGGGCCGTATACTGCCAGTAACAAGGTATACTCTGACGTCACATTACTTTCATTCCCGGATGTCAAGGAAGTCTTTATGGGCCGTATACTGCCAGTAACAAGGTATATTCTGACGTCACATTACCTTCATTCCCGAACGTCAAGGAAGTCTTTATGGGCTGTATGCTGCCAGTAACAAGGTATACTCTGACGTCACATTACTTTCATTCCCAAATGTCAAGGTAGGCTTTATGGGCCGTATACTGCCAGTAACAAGGTATACTCAGACGTCACATTATTTTCATTCCCGAATGCCGCTTAACAAAAGGGACATCACTCCAAGGGCCTGTTGAAGCAGCATGGAAATGGCAGCTTTGAAATGGAGACCGAGAACTGAACAAAACCCATGTTTCTCGAAATAAAATATCTTTTTTAAAGTGAATATTATAAAGTGCATCATTATAAAGCGAACAGATCAATTCAACTTAAAAATTTGCGGGAAGCGAAGTGTGAGAGTTTAAAATGTGCGATCATGTGCGCTATGGCGGTGGTTAAAATGGCGTTTTTTTTTTTCAAAGAACACACTATACAAAGTCAAATCGGCTATTAAATAGACACTTACATGATAATATTTCCACAAATGCTGATCCCCGTGGCTTCACATGTCTAAGGCAACTAACACATAAAGTGGTTCGAAACCGGTAAAAACCGGGAACTCAGAGGTACAACAACAACACTGAATAAATATGAACAAAAATCGGTGAAACTGTTCCATGTATGAGCATGACCTAACTATAGGGTAAAGCAAGGGGTCAATCAGAATTTCATGTCGTCTAGATGGCAAATATTCACTGTTTTTTGTTTGTGAGAACGTTTGTCATAAGAATACTTTTAAACAGCTTGGGAGACCTAACGGGTAGAACGTCTGCCTCGAAATCGAGGAACCTCACACTTGGGTCTGGTCATAACAAACACTTTGAAAGTGGTATTAGATGCTGCCTTGCTTGGCGGTCATCACCGAGAAGTTAGAGCAAGAAAACAGGATTGGTGGGCCCAGTGTTAGTATGAATACCTATTGGTGGGCCCAGTGTTAGTATGAATACCTATTGGTGGGCCCAGTGTTAGTATGAATACCTACTGGTGGACCCAGTGTTACTATGAGTACCTATTGGTGGGCCCAGTGTTAGTATGAATACCTATTGGTGGGCCCAGTGTTAGTATGAATACCTACTGATGGGCCGTGTTACTATGAATACCTACTGGTGGGCCCAGTGTTAGTATGAATACCTATTGGTGGGCCCAGTGTTATTATGAATAATTCTGAATTAGTATTACATGATTAAGGTGGAATAATAAAGACCATTAAGTTGCAATTAACACAAAAGTAAACGCGACGGATCCATTCGGACTGCGTCGTAAACCGGCATTTTCGAATCACGTGACTCCGATGTAAGATTCAACTCAGCTTCTCTTACGTCACATTTTTTTTCACGATAGTCGCTTATTCTTAATTCTGTCCTTTGCTTGAAAAAATTAAAGATAAGACTAGCAAAAAAATTCGACTATCGCCATTTTAATGAAGTGCATCTTTCATTTCAATCCCAAAATTTCACAAGATTATCTTCCCCTGGACCATGCCGCGAGGGGCTGATTCCAATTTAAAATGGCCGTAAGCAAAGTCTGGCTTGCCATCTATGTACAAGGTACATTTTTTTTTCAATATGGCATTATTGTCTTTATTATTCACAAGTCATTACGTGCTATGGAGACAAAAGGATGAACAGACACGTGTTTTGTTCTGTAAACATTTTCGAATCAATGGTGAGGATACATACAGTACACAAGCATGACTTCCAGTTTGGTGAATATAAACATTTGGAGTGGCGTCAGATTATGGCTATGTTATAGTCTAGTTCTTTCCCCCACACTGCCCCGTTTCCTCCCGCCGTAATTCTGGAGGCCGTCGTTCAAGTGAACTATTCTCAATTGCGGTGTAAAACACCAATCATACTAGGAATCAAAGGTCTCTTTCCTGGTGCCCAATTTATTTGCGAACCTTTTAAAAAGCTCCGCAACGTGGTATGGCTGTTGAATTTATTCATTCTAAAATCCGATTAGGCTAAAAAGTCCAGTAACCTACACAATATTACTGTGACATTATTGCTAATCAATTCCTTTTCTTGGCATGAAGATAACACCATTGGGCTGCTATTTCAAACGCCATCTAGATGTAGATTAGGTTAAGATTTCCAGACGTCCATTGACATTTATCTGCCTTTGAGTGGATAGTCGAATATCCATGGATTCCTATCGAACATCAAGGCACTCAAGTCGCTATATTTAGAAACATGTCTGAAAATTAACTTTTTTACGTTATTATTTAAATTACGAATACTCTATAATATATCATCGATAGAGAGGAAGACATTTTACTAGACTTACTGTTCGCTTTAAATCTGTCACATTGTTAACTCGAAAGAGCCATGCATTGTGCGAATCGTTATTCTGTCTCATGTGCATGTTATTTCGCCGGGATGACAGTTAGGCCAGTGGCGAATTTCCCCTTCTCTTTGTCTTCATTTTTCGAAAAATACAGGCCCAATGCGTTTGGTTAAGAATCAAATGCAACTCATATTTGTATTTAGCTGAAACAATTCAAACATTCAGAATATCTTTCGGCAATATGTCCCAGTATAGAATCATGTTACACAGATGTATCAAGTAGACAAGGACATAAATATTATCACTTAACGCCACTAAGTCTTGGTGATGGTACACAACGAAGTACTAAAACAAGTGCTTTCTCCGTACTTGACAATAAAATGATCAAGATTTAACTGTTAAAACATAACTATATAGAACATGACCCAATCTTTATGTTTTGTTTCGTACCTGACAATGAAGGCGCCAAGACTTAACTGTTAGAACATACCTATATGGAACATGACCCAATCTTTATGTTTTGTTTCGTACCTGACAATGAAGGCGCCAAGACTTAACTGTTAGAACATACCTATATAGAACATGACCCAATCTTTATGTTTTGTTTCGTACCTGACAATGAAGGCGCCAAGACTTAACTGTTAGAACATACCTATATGGAACATGACCCAATTTTTATGTTTTGTTTCGTACCTGACAATGAAGGGATCAAGATTTAACTGTTAGAACATACCTATATAGAAGATGACCCAATCTTTATGTTTTGTTTCGTACCTGACAATGAAGGGATCAAGATTTAACTGTTAGAACATACCTATATAGGACATGACCCAATCTTTATGTTTTGTTTTGTACCTGACAATGAAGGGATCAAGATTTAACTGTTAGAACATACCTATATAGAACATGACCCAATCTTTATGTTTTGTTTCGTACCTGACAATGAAGGGATCAAGATTTAACTGTTAAAACATACCTATATAGAACATGACCAAATCTTTATGAATTGTTCCGTACCTGACAATGAAGGGATCAAGATTTAACTGTTAGAACATACCTATATAGAACATGACCCAATCTTTATGTTTTGTTTCGTACCTGACAATGAAGGTACCAAGACTTAACTGTTAGAACATACCTACATAGAACATGACCCAATCTTTATGTTTTGTTTCGTACCTGACAATGAAGGGATCAAGATTTAACTGTTAAAACATACCTATATAGAACATGACCCAATCTTTATGAATTGTTCCGTCCTATGGATTACAGCACCAAACTACATGTACCATACGCACCAATGTTTAGTATAACTTGTAGAGCTGCTTGTATGTCGACATGTATGCCTTGAGGTATCAGTATTGGGTAGAGACTTGCCATGGTTTCATTATTGTATTTTAACAAAGGAAAGTCTATAGGACGATGTACAACAGAAGACATCACAGGCCTTTTATACATTTAGCAATGAAACTGAGCTTAATGCTCAATAAGGGAAAAGTGTAATACTGTACAGTGGTCGTTGGAGAGGCTCTTTCACATCCACAAATATCAGAACAAGCACTTTTATACATAAGTGGTACAGACATAAGAGGACAAAGTTAACAGACGAACAAGAACCACGCTGCCTTCCTGGGCTTCCAGGTACAGAGGCGTCCATCCGTCCTGTGGAATATAATACAAATATATCACATATATACCCCTTGTGTTACGCATGTATTCAACAGGATAAGACCTGTTTGCAGATTTACCAGCTAAGGTGCGCCGTCGCATAATTACAATATGCAGTGTTCCAGTAACATCATAAAAGCAACAGATTGACGTCCCCGGAAGTGACATAACCGCGAAGGGTAGGGCACGGTAAGTATTCTTGTCTGTCTTTTAACAGGTAGAAACTTATTTAAATCAAACCACTGAGAGAACATCACTTTTTTTAAATATTGTAAACCCAAACCCAATCAAGAAGATAAATCAGAAGATCGATCTAATACTTTTTAAATCTTTTTACTTATTATACATATCACCCTATGTTAAAGTTGGCAGATTCGTCCTACAGTGCTGCAAAACAAGGGACGTCGTTCTGTTGTCGTAGTGTTGTATCTCGATTTCTCAAATCCGTTTTCTCAAATGGGTCGAAACGCTACGCCGGCTTAACGACGGCATTCGCCGCCTACGTGTAAAACAGCCTCCCTCCACATTATATAATGGGTTGCAGATGTTGATCTGCATTTATATCATTTCATTTAAAAGGGTCTGTGTATGTTGTACATTTTTTACGTGTTCCTGGTTCATTAATTAACGTCTCGTCTATGTCCGTCATTATTTAGGTGTTGAGACGGTTGCTGCTCATTGACATGATGAGTAAGCAATATGTCTTGCCTTTCCTATGGTCCGGGGCAATGTAGGACTGTAACACAGAGGAGACGAGACAAATTATTTAGAACTTTTAAGGTAAGATGGTGGACAACCAGTCTCAATACAACGTATACAATGGTATCACCTCGTAATTCCGGACAGAGTATTTCCCCCTGAATAGGAATGTCTTTGAGAGTTGTCTCCCCTGAACCGCTACAATCACTAGCACGGGTTTATGTACACCCGTTCGAACACTGACTGAATTAAGTCACTTTGTTACACACGTAACTACACTGAGCTCTTAGGGTTACTTGTACCATGAATACAAATGCATCAAAAACTGTGAAATCTGCCATACTAGTGTAGCATTATATCTCAGACTAATTCTAACAAGGATTTAACACTCTTGGGCTTGTAACAACAACAACACCTTAATAAACAGTAAGCGAACATGTACTTTTAGATTTATAAACTATTCTTCCAAAAATATCTTTCAAAACTAAGCGCATCATATTAGTTTTTATAGATCAGCTAGGAACTACAACACAACAAGAACTAAATGGCGTGTTATCGAGGGGCAGATGGCCTCTGAATCTTACCTGTAACACAGACGAGACGAGACAAATTATTTAGATGGCATAGAACTTTTAATTGAAGATGGCGGACAACCAGTCTCATCCTCCCGATCAACCAATCAGAACGATCGTTTCACTCAGTGTCAATGCACATGTTGGGGATTCCCATCCTGTGTAACACCTAAGAGTTATGTCCCTTAGAACAACATTGCTAATTACCTACGATCGCCACATATGTAACAATAAGTCACTGACCTTTGCCTGTGTAATGACGTCGGCCCCTTTCTCGTACAGCAGATAAACATCAACATTGCCCTGAAGGACTGCCGTGTGTAAAGGCGTGCTCCCTTCAAGTGGATTGTAACACAATTATATCACTCTCATTAACTGCTAAGACATGCGAAGCGTGACATTTGACCTCTGCATTTGACATACAATTACTTAGCTCAACATATTAGAAATTTAGTTGCACTACACAGGTATTTGTTGTGCTACACAAATACTTAAATATTGCTCCTAATCACAGAGGGAAGGAAATATTGTATAGATCGAAAAGATGGCACAAAGCCGTGTATCTGAATAACTATGGACATAAATCTACAGAACAGTTGTATAGAACTCTATATCTAGTGTATAGATCGAATAGATGGGACAAAGCCGTGCATCTGAATAACTATGGACATAAATCTACAGAACAGTTGTGTAGAACTCTAGTGTATAGATCGAAAAGATGGCACAAAGCTGTGCATCTGAATAACTATGGACATAAATCTACAGAACAGTTGTATAGAACTCTCTATCTAGTGTATAGATCGAAAAGATGGCACAAAGCCGTACATCTGAATAACTATGGACATAAATCTACAGAACAGTTGTGTAGAACTCTAGTGTATAGATCGAAAAGATGGCACAAAGCCGTGCATCTGAATAACTATGGACATAAATCTACAGAACAGTTCTATACAACTCTATATCTAGTGTATAGATCGGAAAGATGGCACAAAGCCGTACATTTGAATAACTATGGACATAAATCTACAGAACAGTTGTACAGAACTCTATATCTAGTGTATAGATCGAAAAGATGGCACGAAGCCGTGCATCTGAATAACTATGGACATAAATCTACAGAACAGTTGTATAGAACTCTATATCTAGTGTATAGATCGAAAAGATGGCACAAAGCCGTACATCTGAATAACTATGGACATAAATCTACAGAACAGTTGTATAGAACTCTATATCTAGTGTATAGATCAAAAAGATGGCACAAAGCCGTACATCTGAATAACTATGGACATAAATCTACAGAACAGTTGTGTAGAACTCTAGTGTATAGATCGAAAAGATGGCACAAAGCCGTGCATCTGAATAACTATGGACATAAATCTACAGAACAGTTCTATACAACTCTATATCTAGTGTATAGATCGAAAAGATGGCACAAAGCCGTGCATATGAATAACTATGGACATAAATCTACAGAACAGTTGTATAGAACTCTATATCTAGTGTACAGATCGAAAAGATGGCACAAAGCCGTACATCTGAATAACTATGGATATAAATCTACAGAACCGTTCTATACAACTCTATATCTAGTGTATAGATCGAAAAGATGGCACAAAGCCGTACATCTGAATAACTATGGACATAAATCTACAGAACAGTTGTATAGAACTCCATATCTAGTGTATAGATCGAAAAGATGGCACAAAGCCGTACATCTGAATAAATATGGACATAAATCTACAGAACAGTTGTACAGAACTTTATATCTAGTGTATAGATCGAAAAGATGGCACAAAGCCATGCATCTGAATAACTATGGACAAAAATCTACAGAACAGTTGTATAGAACGAACTTGTACTTACTTAAGGAAGCAAAAAGAACAGTAATGTGATGTTTCTGTAACAATAACAAAACAAATGTTCATCAGAAGCGATCAAAATAATTTATTCCGTTTTTAGCCCTCGGTACAGCTTTGTGAGCATGGTGAATTTCGCACAATAGGAATGATGATCACGTGGCTACATTTCTGTCCCTTAACATCAGTGTGCCATATACAGCCATGCTTCTAACTGTAAAATGAAGATGAAAAAGTTGTTCCATATATGGTTGTTTGATGATTTAGTTCGGATTGACGCATTGATGGAAACGCCGTTTTCTCCAGAGTGGGTCTTGATTTTGCCACTTTACTGTACAACACTCTGTAAGAAGTAGTTCTGTCTATAAATCCATGCCTAGAAACAGACATTCGTATACCAGCCGTCAACCAAGGACGTTTGAGGTCAGTAATTACAAAGCCAATATCCAAAACGACGTATGACACAAGCCACCAAAGATCTAAGAAAGTACATAAAATACGAAAATAGGACCGAGTCATGTAAAGAGGAGAAGTCAACAGTTTTCAGTGAGGATGGAAAGTCGCCAGGTGCGTTCTAGGCAGCTGAGTGAAATCAGTGCTCAAATCGAGTATCGTGCTAGAATATCTGTTGTCGATATTAAAATACGTATCTCAGTTGCGCTTCATGTATCAAACGCGGCGATCTAATTCAACACGATGAAGATACGCCCCTGACCCAGGTTAAGCAGAATTAGGCACCATAATGAAGCAGAGCACCAGAGATTCTGGACACTGTCCATATTTACTAACAAGAGAATTACACAGGATTGTAAAACTTGAGAAATTTGGAATGGAGGCGTTTGATGGAATAACATTGACACTAATGTTTACAGTAATGACTTGATTGTGACGTTGATTGAAATCGTCTCACAACGCGCAGGATCTAACAAATGGTACGAGGCGAGATGCTTGACCATTCGGTATACTGCTGTCCCAGTCAGGATAATTTACATTGTCAAAATTGAAACTATCCCTCAGTGCTGAAAGTTTAGGGCATGGAAAAAGGTCTGGTTGGCACGGTGTCAGTATAATGTCATTGTTATGCCTTGTGTCTTCGGCATGATACTTCAGTGGTGGCAACGCTCTGGCAGGCTAAAATCGCCCTGCCATAAAAAGACACAGTATGTGAACACACACCTCATGAATCCTCGTCGTCATATGACCGATTGATCAGTAAGATGTAAAACCCAAAGTGTAGACAGATAGATGAATGGTGGGAATAGAGTTGAATGATGTCATCAGTTTTTGTTAAGCTTCAGATTTAATTCAGATTGTTCATGAGGTCCTGTACGTTCTCAATAATTTAAGACGCATTTTCACAAAATGTATACCATGATACCTTACAGGGGCTGTTGTCGTAAGTTATACACTCTTTGAGGAGAGTAGAGGATTACCGGTAGTCGATCAGTGACAGTTGTTCACATCTCTGTCACACCTCTGTGAGCCTCACCAGCATGGCAAGACGGGGACAGACACTCAGCCGTGTTTTGGAAGGGTTTAACTCTGTGTGCCAGTGAACGGATGTTTTCCAATCAAGCCAACGCCGTTTAAGACACAGCACACATAGGAAGACTTATATAGACTGGAAAATTGCAGAAAAACACACGTTGGTACATCAAATTTGTGACGTATGCATTGATTAACTGTGTTCGACTGAGCGTCGGCCAATAGAGTGAGTGCTGACGAAGGAATCCTTACCATGTGTGTAACATGCCTCCTTGTTGCAGGATGCATTTCCACCGCTCTTTTGTCAAGTAAGCCAACCCGCCCGAGCCATTATGCTGATACGAGTCAACCAGTATCAACCTTCATGCTGAACGCCAAGCGAGGGAGACACTTCCTCTTTTAAAGTCTTAGGTGTGACCCGACCCAGGATTGATCCTGGATAGGCCTGCTCCCGAAGTGGACGCTCTACCAAATGTGCTATCCGGGTCGTTGGGCTAATAGAATCTCTCCTTTGATATACATTATATGTTGTCAAAACATGTAGTTCTTCTAAATCTGAAAGCTAGTTATTAGTGATTCATACAAACTAGTTTTTATTAACTAGTGGTAGGTTTATTTGAAACATTGTTGTGTAAACCAGGGGACAGTAAAAGACTATACAAGTGCACGGTAGAAATAATTCTGGAGAGACAACGGCAGCGACACGACTTCATACAAACTATTCTTAATTCTTAATTAAAGTTTGGCATAGTTTGACATATATACACAGCTACTTATTTCGCGATATTCCGGAACCCATACTATCGGTCTTGATATGTGGTGTAACATACTTTATGCATGTAGGCCTATGTCAGAAACGGACACACGTGTTTCAAGACATACCAGGCTTGGACAGTTGTGGAGGTTTTATAGCGGCCGGTGTCGTAGTGGGCTCGGTGTTGAATACTGCAATGTGTGATGCATACATGTTTGTCCAAATGCGAGGGAATCTTGGCATGGAATCTAATTAAGAATACCAGTGTTCATTTTTTATGTTAATTCTTGGGACTCTTGGCGTGGTCAGAGGTGTCTAATGTTGGTCAAGCCCTGCTTTAAAGCTGTCACTGCCACATTAAAAATGAAACCTGGTTCAAAAGTTTTCACACAGCAGGTAATCGCTCTGTAAGCCAACCGATGATTTGGGAAAGCCCCTTTAAAAAAATATTACCATTATATTATTTTGATCAGGATTTTTTGTGAGTTTCTTACGTGGTAGTAATTTCTAAAACCAGTCCGTATAGCAGGTGTTTTGCATGAGGTCTTGATTTTTGTAACCCTTACACACATTGCATATTTTGTCTCACTGGCGTTCAACTGAGGAGTTCAAGATATTTCAGTTTAATCAAGTCCGAGTGAACTGAATGAGGTTTCCAATGGTTGGGTGTTGAGGCACCTGGTTATTATTGTCACACTGTGCATCATTTGTAACTTTTGATCATACCTTTAGAGTGATTAGTAGATAAATACACATGGGTATTTGACAATTCTTCTCTTAACTTTAGACATTTTTACTTTAGACATTTATTAGGAAAAAATACTATGTATGGTTTTGCATCTGCAAAAGACCTTCCAGAGCCCCCCGCCCCCCCACCTCAAATCTGGCCTGTCATCTTTTCAGTTGGAACTTACCACTCGAACTTTGTTTTCTGAGCGAACATTGTTTATATATTCTCTGTGAAATTACCGATGCCATTCACAGCAAAACCTACTCTTCAGAGCTCGATATTTTCTAGTGTGGCCTGGTACGTATATCAGTGGGCTTTGGAGGCATTTGGGTGATAAAATATAAAGCCCGGTTTGGCTAATTTAATGACATATATACATGAATGTACATGTAGTACTAACTTTTTCTTGAAATGCTCGTGATTTTATGCTACAGACTATCTTTTTAAAATTAATCTAAAAAGCGTGTAGCCTCAGAACCCCTCAGAAACGGCATAGTTAGTGTTTTGGGGAGGGAAATAGCCAAGATATATTTTCACTAGATTAATGATCAGGTTGTAAAGGCCAAAGAACATTTGTTGGCTCTGAATTATATGTTAATGTGTTCATGTAGGCCTATTATAGCGTGTAATTAAAGTCCGTTGTTTCGCTTTTATTGTTTTACATCACCCAGGAATGTGTTGTGGCGCGTTGTGAACTTTGACACTGACAGACAACATGTTGTTGACTTGTTGACATTGTGAAAGCGGTGTATTGGTCTACAAAACGGTATTTGAAATGCACTGACATTCTGTATGTTTCGTAAAGATATATTCTCTCCTTGCCTGTGATGTTTGCACGTGACAGGCTGCTATGTTCATTGAAAATGATTGTTTCGTTAAGTCTGTTCTTTTCCGCCAAAGATCGCACTACAACCACAACAAATGGTAAATGTAGGCCTAATCAGTGTTATACAGTAAGTACAGTTAACAGTAACGACGGCCTGGTGCCTACATTATATGGCATATGTCAAAAGCACGTACTAAGTGAAGGCCTCTTATGCAGATTTATGTTTGTTTTGTTTGCAGTCAATCGTATGTTTCCGAGCTATATGTGATCACAACTATATGCCGGTTCAAGTCTTGTTCAACTGCTGTACCATGGTTCAAGCTTGTTCATTAAAATCGGTGATATTCTTGGAACAACGAATTGGCGTTAAGCTGTCACCTACACAGGTTAATTTTTCAATACGTTTTTTTTTTCTTCTTTATACAAGCAGGTACAATGAAGAATGACACCTTAAGTTGCCTTGTATAAGTTGCCAGGAAAGGCTGGTTTATAGGCCTTTATTCAAGCTGAGTAAGCTAACACGCCAATGTCATCCCTGTGGGGACAGGGGACTTGACCGGCCCTGATAGAAAATACTCAACCAACGCCACAGTTGGTTGAGCGTCTGCTTCAGGAGGGTAGATCCAGGGTCAATCCTGGGTCGAGTCACACATAAGACTTGGCGTTCAGCATGAAGGGGATAGTGCAACGACTGGTTGACCTATATCAGTATAATGGCTCAGGTGGGCAGCTTACTTGCCTTAGGTAAGGAGTCTCAGTGCAGCAGCACTAGATAAAAGAGCGGTGGAAATCCGTCCTGCAACAATGAGACAGATTACATGCACTCTGAGGACTCCTTCGTCGTCATATGACTGAAAAATTGTTAAGTACGACGTTAAAACCCAAACACTCACTCACTCACAGGAGACTGTCTGATGTTTACATGTTTACTTTCAGTGTATCTTTATTACCGAGTGCCTGTGATTATTGTGAAGGTACTGTACATGTAAAAGGCACCCTGCCCATTCAGCCACATGTGTATTTTATATATTTGTTTGATTGATTGGTGTTTTATGTCGTACTCAAGAATATTTCACTTACCAGGCGGCAGCCAGTGTTATGATGGAAGGGAACCACACACCCACAGACATTCTTTGCCTTGGTATTAAATAATACCTGTAAAATGAGTGCATTTTGTTCAGCATTTAAAGTCCCTTAAGTAAATAAATGAATCCTAAATCTGTGTTTTCACAGGGCTGAAATGATCTTGGACCAGTACAGACAGAAAGCCCAGCTGTATAAGAATGATATATTACTGGCGCCTTTGGGAGACAACTTTAGATATGACAAACCTGATGAATGGGACAACCAGTTCAACAACAACCAGAGGCTGTTTGCTCATATCAATGCTAGGTCAGAGTTAAATGCTGAGGTAAGTCATATATTGTATAGTGGACCTCAGATATGACAAACCTGATGAATGGGAAAACCAGTTCAACAACTACCAGAGGCTGTTTGATCATACCAATGCTAGAGCAGAGTTAAATGCTGAGGTAAGTCATATATTGTATAGTGGACCTCAGATATGACAAACCTGATGAATGGGAAAACCAGTTCAACAACTACCAGAGACTGTTTGATCATACCAATGCTAGACCAGAGTTAAATGCTGAGGTAAGTCATATATTGTATAGTGGACCTCAGATATGACAAACCTGATGAATGGGAAAACCAGTTCAACAACTACCAGAGGCTGTTTGATCATACCAATGCTAGACCAGAGTTAAATGCAGAGGTAAGTCATATGTTGTATAGTGGACCTCAGATATTACAAACCTGATAAATGGTACAACCAGTTCAACAACTACCAGAGGCTGTTTGATCATATCAATGGTAGACCAGGGTTAAATGCTGAGGTAAGTCATATATTGTATAGTGCACCTCAGATATGACAAACCGATTAATGGTACAACCAGTTCAACAACTACCAGAGGCTGTTTGATCATATCAATGGTAGACCAGAGTTAAATGCTGAGGTAAGTTATATATTGTATAGTGGACCTCAGATATAACAAACCTGATGAATGGTACAACCAGTTCAACAACTACCAGAGGCTGTTTGATCATATCAATGGTAGACCAGAGTTAAATGCTGAGGTAAGTTATATATTGTATAGTGGACCTCAGATATAACAAACCTGATGAATGGTACAACCAGTTCAACAACTACCAGAGGCTGTTTGATCATATCAGTGGTAGACCAGAGTTAAATGCTGAGGTAAGTCATGTGTTGTATAGTGGACCTCAGATATGACAAACCGATGAATGGTACAACCAGTTCAACAACTACCAGAGGCTGTTTGATCATATCAATGGTAGACCAGAGTTAAATGCTGAGGTAAGTCCTTTATTGTATAGTGGACCTCAGATATTACAAACCTGATGAATGGTACAACCAGTTCAACAACTACCAGAGGCTGTTTGATCATATCAATGGTAGACCAGAGTTAAATGCTGAGGTAAGTCATATATTGTATAGTGGACCTCAGATACTACAAACCGATGAATGGTACAACCAGTTCAACAACTACCAGAGGCTGTTTGATCATACCAATGGTAGAGCAGAGTTAAATGCTGAGGTAAGTCCTATATTGTATAGTGGACCTCAGATATTACAAACCGATGAATGGTACAACCAGTTCAACAACTACCAGAGGCTGTTTGATTATACCAATGCTAGACCAGAGTTAAATGCTGAGGTAAGTCCTATATTGTATAGTGGACCTCTGATATGACACACCTAATGATTGGATCATCCAGTCCTCCTAGAAGCCCAATCAATGTTTCAGGTTGACACAGGTGACTTTTTTCTGTCTACAGCTGCAATTTGGCACCCTGAAGGACTTTTTCAATGCTGTGACACAGAGATCTCAGCTCGAACCTGAACACGATTTTTGCCCAAGGACTACGCGGTGCTGAGCGAGGATTTCTTTAGATATTCTGATCACGAGGACCACTACTGGAGTGGGTATTTCACCCCACCCCACGCCCCTTCTACAAAAGCCTAGACAGGATCACGGAGTACCATGTGAGGTGAAGTGTCCGTGTACAAATTGTTTAAATGATGTGTATAATGCATGCTCTCTTCAGAAGACAGGTACAGCTTGGTGTGATGGTTTCCTCTCAGCTTCTTGCATATATGAACATTGTGGCCGATATAGGGTTGAAGTATTTATGATTCATGTAGCATAAGATAACAGTTGTACTGTAGGCCTGGGAATGATTTTTAAACTGGTGCATGATAAGATGATATCTTCCAGCTTTTTACATTCTGAAAAAAGTTAGTGTTATTTGGCGGTTTTGTCCTGTTACAGTCAACCCAGTCAAAATGATATTTTTATGCAGGACATTTCCTGCCGCTTGAATGAATGAATGAATGAATGAAACCTGACTGCTTATTGAATGAATGAATGAAACCTGACTGCTTATAGAATGAATGAATGAAACCTGACTGCTTATTGAATGAATGAATGACTGAATGAAACCTGACTGCTTATTGAATGAATGAATGAATGAATGATTGAATGAATGAATGAAACCTGACTGCGCATTGAATGAATGAATGAATGAAGCCTGACTGCTTATTGAATGAATGAATGAATGAATGAAACCTGACTGCTTATTGAATGAATGAATGAAAGAATGAAACCTGACTGCTTATTGAATGAATGAATGAATGAATAATTGAATGAAACCTGACTGCTTATTGAATGAGTGAATGAATGAATGAATGAATGAAACCTGACTGCTTATTGAATGAATGAATTAATGAATGAAACCTGACTGCTTATTGACTGAGTGAATGAATGAAGCCTGACTTATTGAATGAGTGAATGAATGAAACCTGACTGCTTATTGAATGAATAAGTAAAGGCATGAAACCAGACTGCATTTATTGAAGAAATAAAAGAATGAAGTAAACAGTTCTGGGTTGGGAAGAGGGGGAACGTCTGGTGTTTAGACAAAGCAGTGTGTCTACAGCTTGTTTGCCTGAGTAGATAAAGAGATAGATATTATAGTTGGATGTGTTGGATGTATATAAATATACACCTGTGTGTTAAAGTGCAGTATAGTTTGTCGTAACATACATGATCTAGGAGTTATCTCCCCTTGGCTTTCAAAGAGAAAACAAAGATCATACAGCTACATTTACATGGAACAGTGTTGAATTCTAATTTGCATAAATTCATCGTGTATTTGACCTTGGGAACACAGAAACTGCCTAGCACCCATGTATATTAGCATCCATGTGTATTGGGTGTGGATGCAGTCTTGGTTTTTGAGAGGAATGTCTACAGTTCTCTCCCAACACTGCTCTTGGGCCTTGATGAACTTAATCATGTGATGTCAACCGTGTGGCAGCTTGTGGAGTTCAGCGTTTGTTAATGAGCACTTATCAGTGACCAGTATGTTGTGTGTCTGTACATCACACATGAAAAAGTTCATCTTTACATGTGACATCTTGTAGATGGTTTGCTTCATCCATTAAACTGACTGCCATCTTATAAATGGAAACCTTATCAGTGTGCTGTTTAACCAAAAAAACAAAAAAAAGTATGTCTACATTATAGATTGGTTGGTTCCCTCCCCTGACACCAGATGGCGCTAATCGCTTCTGATGTAGGGGCAGGCACAGACGTCATTACAAAACTTAGGTCCTTGTTTGAGATATCTAACATTTACTGTTCTATTTGTGTGTATCTTTTGGTGCCACAGTGAAGTTGTAGATTTTCACATCAAATTCTAGCATTAACACAACGCAGCAACACTTTATACACCATACTTTGTTGATAGGCTTCCACCGCTGCAAACGTTGTACTATATATAAGTGACCAATCGTAATGCAGATAGCTTTGTGATGTACCTGAAGTCACATTCAAGGTACGCAGAATATGTCAGGGCACCAGACTACATTATAGAATGCCTTGTACTAGCAAGCAGCCTTATTATGAGCAGTTGTGACTCTTAAAAAACTTCTCATAAAAACTTTTCATAAAAATGAATGAGTGGGTGAAAAGGAAATAAACTGTCTATTTTTTCAGAGCTGGAGAAATTGTCTTCGCCTTAGCCATGGCATATGTTTGTCAATATGGTGTGAACAGTTTCCCGTCAGAACCTATGATGAAGAACTTGGTGTCTGCTCGCAGAAGTTTGGGGCTGTACCAACATCATAACGGAATTACTGGCACTGCCAAGGACTTTGTGGTGGTGGACTGTGGGAAAAAGTGAGTGTAACATGTACATGTAGTATGGCATTTCTGGCGGAAGCAATTGGGGAGCAGAACAGTGTAATTATCTGCTTAGTTTTTGTTTATAGTGTATAATCTTGTGACAAGTGTTGTCCAAAATTGAGAACAGAGTTAATGAAGCTATTCTCTTCACCAGTGATGTTGATGGTTCAAATCTAGCTAGCTTCTTTTGTTTCAGCTACAGCTTGTTACTTGTTTATAGTGAGGTTTTTGTCACCTATAAAGCTGATCACTATCTTATAAATGAAATATTCTGAAGTTCAGTTTGAAACACCAACAAATAAATATATCAGTTGTATACAAGTATCTGTATATAATTCTTGTGGCTCCAGCCCTGACTGCAGATACTTGAATTTTAATATTTGTTTGTCTTAAAGTCTCCGTATGAATACTATGAGAGATGGACAGAGAGGTAAAGTCATAATCACATGAGGTGTCAGACTCAAACCCAGCTATGTCTGGCTCAGATGAGGTCTCTTGCCCACACGTACCAGATTGACCAGTTAATGCCAGACTGATGATTGATACACTGATATGGGAAAATATTCCCACATTTGGATTGATTTTATCCCTGTCCTAATTAGGGAGGACAGTTTGCGATTGCTTTTTCCTTCCATCTGTGTGATCATGCATGCTTTCTTGTTTTCTTTGTTTATGGTTGCTCCACATGAGTACCTGATTCATTTTGTTGATGATGACTTATTGCTTGTTTGTTTGTTTGTTTTTTCTTCAGGTTGTTGAAAGCCATCATGGATTTAAAGAGGATGATTGTGGAGTGTGCCTATTTACTCATGGTGTCCGACAGGAAAAGCTACTTTTATCAGGAATTAACGTCTGTATTTAACATTGTAAGTTTGAGGAGTGAAAACAGGTGGGATAAATGGTTGACCTGTCAGTCGAAATATTTAATCATTGAAGGACAAAGATAGAGGTGAAATGTCAGATGCATTTGACCAGTCAAAAGATACCTCAAAATAATCTCACTTCATATCATGAAGTCAGATTCAGGCTCGGTCAAATTTTTCTTTTTGTCTGTCCAACATATAGCAAAACACAGCTATTGCAAGTAGAACATTAATAAATGATTGATTTTTTTATTTGATGCGAGATTCTCAAGATTATTTCACTTTTACGAAAAAGCAAAGACCATCCGCAGGCTGCTGACAGAACTTCCCATGTACAGCCATTAATAAATGAAGGTCAATAAAATGGGTGCTGCTATGAACCCTGTAGCACTAATACTGCTGACTTGGTGGATTTATCAGTTTCCTGGATGTTTAGCTGGTGGGATATCATTTGTTCTGTTTCCAAACCCTGGTCGAAATGTAGATTTATGCATGAAGTAAATATTATTGGGCCGGTGTTGTGATACCCGAGGTGAAATCAACATCGCAAAACGGCGAATAGGAACTAAAAACACGTTGATCCACCAATAAACTCAGCGGAATGCTACCGCATAGATACTTATCACTCTTTTCACTGGCTACATCCACTAAACCATTCCTCAATCTAATCCTTCTGAGCCTTCTACTGTGTATATCGCCCAGCTACTTGTGTGACTTTACTCATCCTGAAGATGACATTCAATTTTGTCGAAATATTGGATCATCAAATATGCGACTTCTCAGTTTTTTTATCGGAGTATTTATGCTTTTGCATTATGCAAATAGGAGCTAAATACCACAGTTTGTTTGTACCAAAGTATGCATGTAATGCTATTGTAGATTCCAAATGAGAATACGAGCTGAAAACTAAACTGCTGTGAATTAGTTATGCCAGTGTACGGATTGTTGTGTAGGAGAGAATGATAGGCCTGTTTGTGGTCATTACACTGTAAGTAGTGCGCTGTCAGTCAGTCACTCAATGATGTGTGTTAAACGTTAAACACCAGGTGGTTTGCTGATTGGCTAATCCTTTATTAATTGTAAAGCCTTGAACAATTTTCATTCAAGTACTTACATAGCTAAGCACAGCGTAGTCCAACGTAAAACTAATACATAGCTAAGCAGCACATAGTCCAACGTAAAGCTAATACATAACAAAGAACGACTTAGCCCAGCGTAAAACTAATACATAGCTAAGCAGGACATAGTCCAATGTAAAGCTAATACATAACAAAGAACGACTTAGCCCAGCGTAAAGCTAATACATAGCTAAGCAGGACATAGTCCAACGTTAAGCTAATACATAACAAAGAACGACTTAGTCCAGCGTAAAGTTCAGTACATGAGCGTACTAAACTCCTAAGAGTCTCCTCCCACCATAATGCTGGCCGCCATGGTATAAGTGAAATATTCCAGAGAGTGACGTAAAACACCAATCAAAAAAAAAAAATAAATAAACTCGTAAGACACTTTAGTCAAACAGCTACTTGGCCCTGAATGTGTGTTAGAGAGCTTGTTTATGTACATCATGGTCAGAACATTTTCTTAGACAATGTCAGAATGTACAGTGTGGAGAGAAATCCACTCTCCTTAAATTTGTTGCAGAAGGATACAGTTAGATGAGATAAAAGAAAATATACAATTTACACATTCAGATTGTATTATAGAGTGTAAAATTGTGTTTAATTGTATTGTTTTAGGATGAATACAGAATGTCCCATGATTCAATGCCAGAGAAGACAGTTCTGCGATTGAGTAACCAGCCACAGTAAGTACATGCTACATGCACCTAGTGAGGAGTTATCCTCCCCTGTCTGGGAACTCAAAGTTATGCTTGGCTAAACATGGCGTATACCTCGCAGTCCTCAACTCTGCTGGCCAGGGCTAGTTTAAAGTCTTTGTTCAGTGTCTGTTAAACTGGCCAACTTGAACAAGTAGTTCGTCTGTATTTGATAAGATACATGTATATCAAGCTTGCCCTGCCACATGCAACGAGTGCCATCTAAAACCAGAGCCTTGTAGAAGACCTTGGCTGTTGCTTGATTGTGTAAGGAGTTATCTCCCCTGTGGGTATGTGTCGGCACAAAATATCAGTAATGCAAACGGTAACAGTTACTCTCTGGTGTGACTGTTGTAAGGAACATGGCCTTGTATAGGTGATGGTGACAGAGTGTGACATTGCAACCTAGTGACCGATGATGTGACAACCTGAAATGATCAGACATTGTGAATTGTCTTTACTGTAGCATATCAGTGGCCAGTTTCATGAAGCTTACTTAGTGTTCGGCAGCCCTTATCTCTGCAACATACGGTACCATGGTAGTTAAGGGCTTACTTACATGTAGCTAAGTCAGCTTCATGAAAGCGGCCTGTGGTACTTGACTGTCTCATGCGTAGCCAAAACATATTTGTGATTCACCTTAACTTTTAATCATGTGGCATTTTTATGTGACCCTAATTCTTCCCCAATTAATGCTCATTTTTAATCTGATTTTGGAGACAACACTACATTCATTGGACCAGCCACTTTCAGGGCTTCAAAGAAAGTATAATTTTATCTACACAGAATGATGCCTTCAGAATGTGCTTGGGTAAACACCTTGCAAACATGCGAAAAGTTTGAAGAATTACAGTACACCCTAAAAAGTTGCAATACTGACAGAAGCAAATACATGCAAAGATCAGACAGGTCTCCCCTAAGCATCTTCATTTAATCAAGCTAGCAATATCCAACATCATCTACCTTGTTTTATGGAGCTGTATTAACAACTTCAAAGCCCTGAACTTGCCTTCATAAATATTCATGATCCATGGCCCAATCAGGTTCCACTTAGTTGTTAGTTATTGACACTGACAGGAGTTCAAAACAACAACAACATAGGATGTGGCTGTAGTGAGAAGTATGCGGTGTGGAATAAATTTGTTTCCTTATTTTTGTGAAGAGAAAAAAATCTGCCTGCACATCCACGTGTTAATGGTTATCGGGGGGACGGTTAGTTTTAGGAAAAATAGGCTTGATAGAAATTAGTGGTGAAACAAGAAAGACATACAATGCTGGCGGAAGTACGCAGGCCACAATGCCATTGGTTGTGGAAAGATTTGGTTCCTGAAGACTTCTATACATGAGCTGCCAATCATTATAACAAAGATTTCGGATCTACACCTGTACTGTACGAGCTGCCAATCATTATAACAAAGATTTCAGATCTACACCTGTACTGTACAAGCTGCCAATCATTATAACAAAGATTTCAGATCTACACCTGTACTGTACCAGCTGCCAATCATTATAACAAAGATTTCAGATCTACACCTGTACTGTACCAGCTGCCAATCATTATAACAAAGATTTTAGATCTACACCTGTACTGTACGAGCTGCCAATCATTGTAACAAAGATTTCAGTTATGCACCTGTACTGTACGAGCTGCCAATCATCATAACAAAGATTTCAGATCTACACCTGTACTGTACCAGCTGCCAATCATTATAACAAAGATTTTAGATCTACACCTGTACTGTACCAGCTGCCAGTCGTCATAACATAGATTTAAGATCTACACCTGTACTGTACGAGCTGCCAATCATTATAACAAAGATTTCAGTTATGCACCTGTACTGTACGAGCTGCCAATCATTATAACAAAGATTTCAGATCTACACCTGTACTTAACCAGCTGCCAATCATTATAACAAAGATTTCAGATCTACACCTGTACTGTACAATCTGCCAGTCGTCATAACATAGATTTCAGATCTACACCTGTACTGTACAATCTGCCAGTCGTCATAACATAGATTTCAGATCTACACCTGTACTGTACAATCTGCCAGTCAACATAACATAGATTTCAGATCTACAC
Source organism: Liolophura sinensis (assembly GCF_032854445.1). NCBI lineage: Eukaryota > Metazoa > Mollusca > Polyplacophora > Chitonida > Chitonidae > Liolophura > Liolophura sinensis. The sequence continues at coordinate 28,306,438 of NC_088296.1, read as the reverse complement.
CTGTACTGTACAATCTGCCAGTCGTCATAACATAGATTTCAGATCTACACCTGTACTGTACAATCTGCCAGTCGTCATAACATAGATTTCAGATCTACACCTGTACTGTACAAGCTGCCAATCATTATGACAATGATTTCAGATCTACACCTGTACTGTACAAGCTGCCAATCATTATGACTAAGATTTCAGATCTACACCTGTACTGTACCAGCTGCCAGTCGTCATAACATAGATTTCAGATCTACACCTGTACTGTACAAGCTGCCAATCATTATAACAAAGATTTCAGTTATGCACCTGTACTGTACGAGCTGCCAATCATTATAACAAAGATTTCAGATCTACACCTGTACTTAACCAGCTGCCAATCATTATAACAAAGATTTCAGATCTACACCTGTAGTGTAAGAGCTGCCAATCATTATAACAAAGATTTCAGATCTACACCTGTACTTAACCAGCTGCCAATCATTATGACATAGATTTCAGATCTACACCTGTACTGTACGAGCTGCCAGTCATTATAACAAAGATTTCAGATCTACATCTGTACTGTACGAGCTTCCAATCATTATAACAAAGATTTCAGATCTACACCTGTACTGTACAAGCTGCCAATCATTATAACAAAGATTTCAGTTATGCACCTGTACTGTACGAGCTGCCAATCATTATAACAAAGATTTCAGATCTACACCTGTACTTAACCAGCTGCCAATCATTATAACAAAGATTTCAGATCTACACCTGTACTGTAAGAGCTGCCAATCATTATAACAAAGATTTCAGATCTACACCTGTACTTAACCAGCTGCCAATCATTATGACATAGATTTCAGATCTACACCTGTACTGTACAAGCTGCCAATCATTAACACAAAGATTTCAGATCTACATCTGTACTGTACGAGCTTCCAATCATTATAACAAAGATTTCAGATCTACACCTGTACTGTATGAGCTGCCAGTCATTATGACTAAGATTTCAGATCTACACCTGTACTGTACCAGCTGCCAATCATTATAACAAAGATTTCAGATCTACACCTGTACTGCACAAGCTGCCAATCGTCATAACAAAGATTTCAGATCTACACCTGTACTTAACCAGCTGCCAATCATTAACACAAAGATTTCAGATCTACATCTGTACTGTACGAGCTTCCAATCATTATAACAAAGATTTCAGATCTACACCTGTACTGTATGAGCTGCCAGTCATTATGACTAAGATTTCAGATCTACACCTGTACTGTACCAGCTGCCAATCATTATAACAAAGATTTCAGATCTACACCTGTACTGCACAAGCTGCCAATCGTCATAACAAAGATTTCAGATCTACACCTGTACTTAACCAGCTGCCAATCATTATAACAAAGATTTCAGATCTACACCTGTAATGTACGAGCTGCCAGTCGTCATAACAAAGATTTCAGATCTACACCTGTACTGAACCAGCTGCCAATCATATCAAATCAATCAAATTGCATTATCTGTATTTGTGTTTATTAACAGGTGTCTTTCATAGTATCAGTCCCGGCCGTGGGCATCTCCCGGTACATCATCCAGACGGTGCCAGAGGGATCCAACCCTCAGAACAAGCTGTCCTACCTCACCATTTATAACCTTGGCACACCAGGAACATCTCAGCAGTAAGACATCACCAGCTTCACCATCTGAGCCAGCTTTGGCCCTTAGATGTTTATCTCATAAAATGTCATAATGATTGATTGGTGTCTTACGCCAAATGTCATAATGATTGATTGATGTCTTACGCCAAATGTCATAATTGATTGGTGTTTTACGCCAAAATGTCATAATGAATGATTGGTGTCTTACGCCAAATGTCATAATGATTGATTGGTGTTTTATGTCAAAATGTCATAATGATTGATTGGTGTTTTATACCAAAATGTCATAATGATTGATTGGTGTTTTATGTCAAAATGTCATAATGAATGATTGGTGTCTTACGCCAAATGTCATAATAATTGACTGGTGTTTTATGTCAAAATGTCATAATGATTGATTGGTGTTTTATGCCAAAATGTCATAATGATTGTTTGGTGTTTTATGCCAAAATATCATAATGATTGATTGGTGTTTTACGCCAAAATGTCATAATGATTGATTGGTCTTTTCATGATGTACATGAATTTGAGGAATATACATGTGGAGGGCAGTTTACTAGTGTCTTAATTCTGATGGATATTGACTTTAAATACACTCTACTGGCATAGCTTGGTGAGACACCCATACTGAGTACTTCAGTCAAGCTGCTTCCATGACAATATTGGAGGAGTTACTCCCCCTGATTACAGGTTACATTTACTCCTGGCTAAGTGTGTCCATGATCTCTTGCTGTGCATGGAAAGACCTGCCAGCAACCAGCAAATGGTTTAGTGTTTTGTCCAAGGAGATCTTGTGTGTAAATCTTGCCCCTGCAGCATATATGTGTGACTCAGCTCAGCTTGGGTCTGACATCAGGAGGACATCTTGTGTGTGAATCTTGCTCCTGCTACATGTATGTGTGGCTTATCTTGGGTCTGACATTAGGATGTTTGTCAGGCATATTCATTAACACTGTGGTTTTTCACAAAACTTGGATCAGTTGATGACCCCTTAATCCTAGCTGATAACACATCTAGAGATGAAATACAGGCATGTCTGGCTGATAACACACATAGAGATGAAGTACAGGTATGTCTGGCTGATAACACATGTAGAGATGAAGTACAGGTATGTCTGGCTGATAACACATGGAGAGATGTACAGGTATTTCTGGCTGATAACACATGTAGAGATGAAGTACAGGTATGTCTGGCTGATAACACCTGTAGAGATAAAGTACAGGTATGTCTGGCTGATAACACATCTAAAGATGAAGTACAGGTATGTCTGGCTGATAACACATCTAGAGATGAAGTACAGCTATGTCTGGCTGATAACACATGTAGAGATGAAGTACAGGTATGTCTGGCTGATAACACATGTAGAGATGAAGTACAGCTATGTCTGGCTGATAACACATGTAGAGATAAACTACAGGTATTTCTGGCTGATAACACCTTTAGAGATGAAGTACAGGTATGTCTGGCTGATGACACATGTAGAGATGAAGTACAGGTATGACTGGCTGATGACACATGTAGAGATGAAGTACAGGTATGACTGGCTAATGACACATGTAGAGATGAAGTACAGGTATGTCTGGCTGATAACACCTGTAGAGATGAAGTACAGGTATGTCTGGCTGATAACACATGTAGAGATGAAATACAGGTATGTCTGGCTGATAACACCTGTAGAGATGAAGTACAGGTATGTCTGGCTGATAACACATGTAAAGATGAAGTACAGGTATGTCTGGCTGATAACACATGTAGAGATGAAGCACAGGTATGTCTGGCTGATAACACATGTAGAGATGAAGTACAGGTATGTCTGGCTGATAACACCTGTAGAGATAAAGTACAGGTATGTCTGGCTGATAACACATGTAGAGATGATGTACAGGTATGTCTGGCTGATAACACCTGTAGAGATAAAGTACAGGTATGTCTGGCTAATGACACATGTAGAGATGAAGTACAGGTTTGTCTGACTGATAACACATGTAGAGATGAAGTACAGGTATGTCTGGCTGATAACACATGTAGAGATGATGTACAGGTATGCTAGACCACAGTGTAAAATAACCTGCCAGCACTGATGTTAATATTTAATATTGTTTTCCTGCCGAGCATGGTTTGAATGTATTCAACAAAGTGCACTCATTAATGCTAGGTACATGTGATTGTGTGAACAATTGAGTTCTCTGATGCACATGTATATTATACATCTGACTTGTTGACACGAAGAATCCTGAACCGTTTTCCGTGGAGAACTCTCAGCTGAGTGCAGATTTTAGTGGTGAAACAGGGCTGCTAACAGTACGTATATGTACCTTCCCATGATCTCCGTTACTCCGATAATAAACAGGGCTGCTAACAGTACGCATATGTACCTTCCCATGATGTCAGTTACACAGATAATAAACAGGGCTGCTGACAGTACGTATATGTACCTTCCCATGATGTCCGGCTGCTAACAGTACATATATGTACCTTCCCATGATGTCCCTTACACAGGTAATAAACGGGGCTGCTAACAGTACATATATGTACCTTCCCATGATGTCCGTTACACAGATAATAAACAGGGCTGCTGACAGTATGTATATGTACCTTCCCATGATGTCCGTTACGCAGATAATAAACAGGGCTGCTAACAGTATGTATATGTACCTTCCCATGATGTCCCTTACGCAGATAATAAACAGGGCTGCTGACAGTACATATATGTACCTTCCCATGATGTTCGGTACACAGATAATAAACGGGGCTGCTAACAGTACATATATGTACCTTCCCATGATGTCCCTTACACAGATAATAAACGGGGCTGGTAACAGTACATATATGTACCTTCCCATGATGTCCGTTACACAGATAATAAACGGGGCTGCTGACAGTACGTATATGTACCTTCCCATGATGTCCGTTACGCAGATAATAAACGGGGCTGCTAACAGTACCTATATGTACCTTCCCATGATGTCCCTTACACAGATAATAAACAGGGCTGCTAACAGTACATATATGTACCTTCCCATGATGTCCCTTACACAGATAATAAACAGGGCTGCTAACAGTATGTATATGTACATTCCCATGATGTCCCTTACGCAGATAATAAACGGGCCTGCTAACAGTATGTATATGTACCTTCCCATGATGCCCCTTACACAGATAATAAACGGGGCTGCTAACAGTACGTATATGTACCTTCCCATGATGTCCCTTACACAGATAATAAACGGGGCTGCTAACAGTACATATATGTACCTTCCCATGATGTCCCTTACACAGATAAAAAACAGGGCTGCTAACAGTACGTATATGTACCTTCCCATGATGCCCCTTACACAGATAATAAACGGGGCGGCTAACAGTACATATATGTACCTTCCCATGATGTCCCTTAGATAATAAACGGGGCTGCTAACAGTATGTATATGTACCTTCCCATGATGTCCCTTACACAGATAATAAACGGGGCTGCTAACATTACGTATATGTACCTTCCCATGATGCCCCTTACACAGATAATACACGGGCCTGCTAACAGTACATATATGTACCTTCCCATGATGTCCCTTACACAGATAATAAAAGGGGCTGCTAACAGTACGTATATGTACTTTCCCATGATGTCCCTTACACAGATAATAAACGGGGCTGCTAACAGTATGTATATGTACATTCCCATGATGTCCCTTACGCAGATAATAAACGGGCCTGCTAACAGTACATATATGTACCTTCCCATGATGTCCCTTACACAGATAATAAACGGGGCTGCTAAGAGTATGCATATGTGCATTCCTATGATGTCCCTTACGCAGATAATAAACGGGCCTGCTAACAGTACATATATGTACCTTCCCATGATGCCCCTTACACAGATAATAAACAGGGCTGCTAACAGTACGTATATGTACCTTCCCATGATGTCCGTTACACACATAATAAACGGGGCTGCTAACAGTACGTATATGTACCTTCCCATCATGTCCCTTACACAGATAATAAACGGGGCTGCTAACATTACGTATATGTACCTTCCCATGATGTCCCTTACACAGATAATAAACGGGGCTGCTAACAGTATGCATATGTACCTTCCCATGATGTCCCTTACACAGATAATAAACAGAGCTGCTAACAGTACGTATATGTACCTTCCCATGATGTCCCTTACACAGATAATAAATGGGGCTGCTATCAGTATGTGTATGTACCTTCCCATGATGTCCCTTACACAGACAACAAACAGGGCTGCTAACAGTACGTATATGTACCTTCCCATGATGCCCCTTACACAGATAATAAACAGGGCTGCTAACAGTATGTATATGTACCTTCCCATGATGACCCTTACACAGACAATAAACAGGGCTGCTAACAGTATGTATATGTACCTTTCCATGATGTCCCTTACACAGATAATAAACGGGGCTGCTAACAGCATGTGTATTTACCTTCCCTTGCTGTCCATTACTCCGATAATAAACGGGGCTGCTAACAGTATGTATATGTACCTTCCCATGATGTCCCTTACACAGATAATAAACAGGGCTGCTAACAGTACGTATATGTACCTTCCCATGATGTCCCTTACACAGATAATTAAAGGGGCTGCTAACACAGATAAAGAAGAGGCAATTTTCATTGGACAAGACTGGTTACAACTGCAAGACTGTCAAAATTATATATTCATATATTTCGGGAAGAGAGAAATCAGCATCGTTGAGTGTACATGCCCTTAAATCTGGCGTTGATCATAACTTTGGTGGATTCAGAATTTATAAACACATTTGTGATTATTAGGAGATTATTAAAACCATTAAGTTTGCTGATCTTGTCATCAGCTTACCATGTTCAGGACAAAAACAGTGAATATTTTTTAGCTTTCACATTGCATTTAGTAAGTATGATAAGCCTTTGGATGGCTTATTTTGGTCACTTTGTGTGTTAAGCACACTCCTTCACAGCAAATGTTTAATCTGAAGTTTGTGGGTAATTTCTGAATAATTTTAAGATGAGAATGTGACTGATGGTTCCCCTGATGCTATGGGTTGTTGGCTAACTAGCAGAGCTTCTTTACCAGGTTCACTGAAGACAGTCTGATATCATATGTTATCACCTAGCCAAATGGCACCATTTGAACTAATCCAGTGTTTTGATTCCTTCCCTGAACAGTCCGTGACATCAAAGGAGGACAGTGTAAAACAACAGATCCAGCTGAGTTTTGTCATGTATGGGGTAAAGATGGCGAAGGAAAAGAGCGGGGCCTACCTCTTCTTACCAGATGGGGAGGCACAGGTAAAGTAAATACAGCCCTTACCAAATAACTATGGCACTAACCAAATAACAACGACACTAACCAAATAACTACAACATGAATTGAATAACTATAATTATAGCAACCTGCGAATGGCCATGGGTTTCCCCCAGTCTCTGCCCGGTTTCATTCCTCCATAACGCTGGCCACTGTCGGATAAGTGAAATAATCTTAATTCTCCAACTTTTTCAACCACCTCTGTCACCAGTATTTTGGAACAATATGGAGGGTACAGAAATAATTTGCACAGTTTTATGAAATTGGCATCATAAGTGACACAAACAAATCATTCTGAGCATCATTTTCACATTAGCTGTAGGCGTAAATTTCTCTTTAAAAAAGTGCTTTAGTGTTGGAAAAGATTTTACAGTATTCTTGAGTATGGCATAAAGCAATAAAGCATCAGTCAAATAAATAGGTAAATAAATGACACACATATTCTAGTGAATTACTGTAATGTGGGGGTTGTTCCCCAGAGTTGTGCAGTTCTTGAATTACCTCCCCTGCTCAACTCCTCTGTATTGAGTCATCCTGAAAACCATGTCTCTATACTGACACCTTAAATGCACATCAAACACAATCATTCTGCCCTTGTGCAGTGCTTTGAGATTGCCTTAACATCTCAGCATCATCTGTCAAGATACAAAGGTGCATGTATATGTAAACAAATACATCCAGACTACCAGGGAATACATACCCTAATTCCTCAACCTTTTCTCTAATGAAAGAGAAACTTTCTGAGCAATTTTTGCACATCTATAATTTTGGAGGCAAAACTATATTGGTTGAATTTGCCCTTTTCAGGTTTTCACAAAAAGTATAATTTTATAAATCTACTCAGAATAATTCCTTCAGAATATGTTTGAATAAACTCCTTCCAAACATATGAAAGGGTTGAAGAATTACAGTAAGCAAGGGTCTCTTTTACTTAAACAGTCTCATTTCATAACTGTAGTCACTGACCAGTGAAGTGGCATCAAAACAGTTAGTTTCTGAGGTCCATTTAACAATGTGATTTCCAGGTAAAATTGTAATCCAAATCCAAAACTCTTAAAAATGTGGATAAAATCAATAAAATTTTGACAACAATTGATGTTACAGTTTTAGGGGTAAGATACAGTGTGCACCTTCAAAGATTTTGTTTTGTACTGAAGATTAAAGTTTTGGACTTCAGCTCAAAATATCCTTGTGAGTTTGACATTGTAGACATTTTTTGACCAAGTACAAGTCAAATGTACATGGTAGATTGAACATATTTTCTTTTTCTTCTTCAGCCTGTTGCAATATCCAAGCCCTTTATCCGTGTTTTAAGGTGATGTCAGAGGTCAAGGTCATGCTCTCTAATGTTGAACATGTGGTCAGGCTACAGAACTCACCAGGTAAAGGGTCTTTCATAAATAACTGCCAGTTATGGAAATCCACAAAGTATTTGGTTTTGTGTTCATATTGGCTACACTTACACCTGAATATTTCTGGGGAAATACTGATGTTTCACCCAGGATAGAGCCTATTATAAGATGTACCAGGGGAGTATTAAAATACAATAATATCTTTATTTATCAAAGGTAGTCCGGTCAATTTACAATGAAACTGTTCTTCACCAAGGCCACAGAGAAAACAGTAAACAGGAAACATGTACTTCAGAGTCCAAGGGAAAAAAATACACCAATATATATAAAACAAGATAAAAGCATTGTGTAGTTTGAAAAGAGAAACTACAGACGTTCATACATAGAAAAGCAACAAAATGATGTTATGGTTGCCCTTTAAATTTAAATTGGCTGAAAAGAAGGATAATAGAAACATTTGATATGAAGTCACATTAACTCAGACAAGTTTCAGGGGCAGTTGTTTCATATTTGTCAAGTTATAGTATTAAGGTCTTGGATATACATTTCTTTCAAACCCGTGCTGTGTTATACCCACCATAGCCATGCTAACTGTACAAATATACTGACCCCAGAAATATCTGTATCCAGCCCCCTGATCAGCTGTGTGACTACAGGTTGTAATACAACTTCTTGTATGGATCAATCCTGATATAAATTTTTACCTGTACACCTCCCCCTGATTACCACACGCTTCCCCTATGAGACACGCTCCATTAGAACACGGTTACAAATGTGTCCCCCAGATTTTCTCAAAGCTTTTTCTGTGCTGACACTTGCAAAAGTTTCATGGTAGAAAACCTTCAAATTTTGTCCCATTTTAACATTCAGGGGTTTCCAGGGTTTATATATCACGTAATTAATCAATGAAAAGCATGATATTAGCCTGATATGACTTAAAATTAACATCCAGCATCAACCCACGTCTGCCACTTATGAGATGATAGAAGTGATGATGCACCCCACCCCCCACCCCACCCCACCCCCCACCTCAAACAGTGTTGTAATGAGGGACATCATTCTCCAGCCTTTTTACCTGTACATATGGGACCTATAAGCTGTCTAGCTTATTATTCACCTGGCCTCTGTTGACAGGTACAGATGGTTCTAGTGTGGAAATTCACAACATTGTTGACATCAAGTCATAGCAGAACAAAGAGCTGGTCATGAGGGTTGACACAGATGTCTCCAATCGGGAAAGAGGATTGTTTACTGATTTGAATGGATTCCAGGTAAGGGACATAACTTTCATCAAGGGAGTCATTTAATGGCAAAGAAAACACTAGCAGAAAGCTAGCAGATGTCAAATTGAAATAGCGACCGTTGGTAGAGCATCCGCTTCGGGAGCAGTAGATCCAGGATCAATCCTGGGTCGAGTCACACTTAAGGCCTTAAAAGAGGAAGTTGTAACTTCCACTCTTGACGTTCAGCCTGAAGGGGATAGTGCAATGACTGGTTGACTTGTATTAGTATTATGGCTCGGGCGGGGCAACTTACTTGCCTTCGGTAAGTTGTCTCAGTGAAACAGCGCTAGATAAAAGTGTGGTGGAAATCCGTCCTGCAACAAGGAGGCACATTACATACACCCTAAGGATTCCTTCGTCGTCATATGACTGAAAAATTGTTGAGCATGACGTTAAACCCCAAGCACTCACTCACTCAAATTGAAACCGATAAACTCTGTAAAGGAAAATAATTTGTCAAAACTCAAGATTGTATGATGGCCTGTTGTAACCGGGTGGGGGTACTGGTGATGTCACATCTGTATTTTTGACTGGAATTATTGTAAAAGACCTAAATTTCCCATGAAAATGTGGATTTTTTAGAGCCAAGTAAATGTCCTACCATACTGTTTTTGGTGCTGAAACTTGTATGTTATCAGCATGATATCTAAGAACAGTAGAACTGTCCGAATCATGGAAAAATAAACAACTTAGTCAAGAATGGAATTTTAATTTAATACATCCATGATTATTTTCTTTTTACTTCAGATGCACCGACGCCGCACGCTTAACAAGCTGCCTTTACGAGCAAACTACTACCCCATGCCTACAATGGTATACCTGGAAGATGAGAAAACGTGTTACCATGGTAACAGCACAAGCTCCGAGTGTTGCTAGCTTGAAGCAAGGTATTAAATATTCATGTATTTATTTTGCTCTTTGAAAAAACGTCTAAGTCTTATAGCTTGCAATTACTGCATATACTGTAAACTACAGATCAGGTTTAGATTTAAGTCTTTAAAGAGGTTGAGGGTTGGCGCTGAGGGCAAAATCTTCCACATACAATCAGGGATATGACACATCAGCTGATGGCCTTATGTTATTTTGTTTAACTTGAATTTTTGATATGATGAACAGAAAAAAGTTTTGTTTTGAAATAAAAAATTTAGGTCAAGAACACCAAACACCAGGCATAAAAGATTCCTAGCTGCTTCTCTATGGGTACATGTATGAAGTTACCGTTGATAAACATTTAATGCAGCATGGCCTGATGTTTTTGCATGTTTTCCCTACAGAAGCCATGGCACAGTCTGTGTGACCCCTGTATGCTGAATTCATACAGCCGTGATTAACAGATGCTTTATCCTCAATTATAAGGATAACTCCCTAGTGATAGTTTCCCTGTAAGATGCTAAATACTGTCATTAGTGTGGTAATTACCCTGGACACGTGGAGATCTGCATATATACGCTCTACACACATTGCCTGATACACATACAGCAGTTATTTTCATCACCCGGCAAAACCCTGATCGATAATGGCTTCCTGGAATAAGTATATTTGTTCTCAGCCACCTCTGACCACTGTCCTACTGTTTTAGGGATGCCCAGGTACAAGTAATTTCAAATATCACACAATTTGATGAGAATACTTACGTTTTTCATGCTTTGTTTCTGAAACAAAAGTTGTTGCGAGTACATCTTCTGATAAAAATGACACCAGTCATGGGGATTTATTTTATTGGTGAGATTTTACATATTGAGTAAAGGGTGAGGGTGAGCTGAACAAGGTACAGTAGATAGGTTTGTGACATGTTCACGTATAATTTCAGTGATGATTGGAACCTGTGTTACGTAGATGGAATAAATGGTTGTCAGTATATAGACACATGAAAAGATTTCCTTTACCTGACCTCTTGTCATACAAGCGAAATATTCTTAAACCATACACCTAAACCAGGTGTAAATTTGTCAGTGACAACATGCAGTGAAACACTACGTCAGTTGTGATGTGTAGTACATGTACCTATCATCTTTGACCTTTGTTCCCCAGGTCAGTTTTCCTGTAATATTTGTCACCTTTGATCTTTGCTCCCCCAGGTCAGCTGGACTGTAATATTTGTCACTTTTGACCTTTGCTCCCCCTGGTCAGCTGACCTGTAATATGTCACCTTTGACCTCTGCTCCCCCACGTCAGCTGGCCTGTAATATTTGTCACATTTGACCTTTGCTCCCACAGGTCAGCTTGCCTCTAATATTGGCCTTTGCTTCACCACATCAGCTATCCTGTAATATTTGTCACCTTTGACCTTTGCCCCCTCAGGTTAGTTTGAAATCATGAAGGATCGAAGGCTGTGTCAGGATGACAACAGAGGCCTGGGTCAGGGCGTCTTGGACAACAAGCGTACCCCTAACAAGTTTAGATTGTTTATAGAAAGAAGGACAGGTAAAAAAGTGGGTTTTCCGATTATCTTATTGTCAAACAGGTGATAATACCTGTGCATTTATAACAAGGTCTTTTAAAGATGAAAATGAGCTTGTTTTTCACTGGAGTACAGTGAAAAGACAGTAAGACAGTACATGTAATAGGCATTTAATACACCTTTGCCTGTCACAAGATTTGAACTTTGATTTGTCACTGGGCACAGCTTGTGACCAGGCACAGCTTCCCCTAGAGTACAAAACCTGGCCTGACAATAATCACAGTATGACAACAGTCAAATACATTACCAAATCTTCAAAATGATCAAATTTTATCAAACATTTATAAAAATGAAATAAAAAAGCAGGAACCAGTTCTGCATGACTCTATCTACATGTGTTGGGAATACCATTTTTAAGACTTCATAAAACACCATTTACAGCCTACTTTCCATCCCACAAGTGTTGGCTTTCTTATTGTTACTGAATATTAATGTATTTGTTTTGATAATTGCGAGAATCATAAAGATTTTCTCAATTTGAGGATTAAACATTTGTGCTTGGTTTAAGATATTACATGCATGCATCTTGTTTTTGATTCTGTGTTTGGGTGGCTGGGTTGTGGGATCCAGCTTCAGAATCAACTGTCTTGTGGATAAGGTTAAAACATACTGTTTATGTTCTCCACAACAATGAAAGACAACCTCATGCATTTATATTGTTATATTATTGAAATCTGCATGAATTCAGTATAGGTGTGGTAATTAGGTGTGGTGTGATTAATTTTCAAACTAGGTTATGATACAGTGGGTAATTTCAATTTCCATATACTTATGTAGGTATCTATATGGCAACCCTCTCTGAAATTTATCATGGTTAATTTTATCACTTAGTATTATGCAGTGTACATTATAATGGGGAATTAACTCTGTTAATTGTATCTTAATCTGTAATAAAGAAATTTGTGCAATGATTTGCAAGATTGCTGACAAGAAAAGAGAAATGTATCTTTTTTAACTTCATAGTTCTGTTTTTCTTTTTTTTTCTTTGTTTGTTTTGTGCTTTCACGTAAGCCACAGAGGAGGATGTTATATGGCCTGTACAATTAATCATGTCAGTAACTTCAAAGACAGTCATGAGCTGACAAGAGAGGTGGTGGCGTGATTAGTGGAAGACCAGTGTTCAACTCATAGCCCTTCAGGCAAAATTAACGGTCATCACCTCAGTATATATAATAAGCATGTCATGGGCATTGAAGCTTTCTTCTGCCTAGTGTTGAAGACATTTAAGCACTATTCTGTCCAGTGTTGTAGACATTTATTCATTCTTCTGCCTAGTGTTGTAGACATTTATTCATTCTTCTGTCCAGTATTGTGGACATTTAAGCACTGTTCTCTCCAGTGTTGTAGACATTTATTCATTCTTCTGCCTAGTGTTGTAGACATTTATTCATTCTTCTGCCTAGTGTTGAAAGACATTTAAGCACTATTCTGTCCAGTGTTGTAGACATTTATTCGTTTTTCTGTCCAGTATTGTAGACATTTAAGCACTATTCTGTCCAGTGTTGTAGACATTTATTCATTCTTCTGCCTAGTGTTGTAGACATTTATTCATTCTTCTGCCTAGTGTTGTAGACATTTATTCATTCTTCTGCCTATTGTTGTAGACATTTATTCATTCTTCTGCTCAGTGTTGTGGACATTTAAGCACTATTCTGTCCAGTGTTGTAGACATTTATTCATTCTTCTGCCCAGTGTTGTAGACATTTAAGCACTATTCTGTCCAGTGTTGTAGACATTTATACATTCTTCTGCCCAGTGTTGTAGACATTTAAGCACTATTCTGTCCAGTGTTGTAGACATTTAAGCACTATTCTGTCCAGTGTTGTAGACATTTATTCATTCTTCTGCCCAGTGTTGTAGACATATAAGCACTATTCTGTCCAGTGTTGTAGACATTTATTCATTCTTCTGCCTAGTGGTGTAGACATTTATTCATTTTTCTGTCTAGTGTTGTAGACATTTATTCATTCTTCTGCCCAGTGTTGTAGATATTTATGCCCTATTCTGTCCAGTGTTGTAGACATTTATGCACTATTCTGCCCAGTGTTGTAGACATTTATGCTCTTTTCTACTCAGTAATGGCACTGTTTTTTGGGGTTTTTTTGGCAGTTATAGACACATACCTGAAAATTCCCTATACATATGCATGTAACATGTCTACAAAGCACTGTGTATAAAGGCATTGTTTTCTTGGTAGTAATATAGTTAAACAAGAGTTGATCCCGTAATGGTGGGGGTGGAGTAATGACTTCTGTTACACGTGTGTGTCCACAAGCTCTTCGTCTAAGGTCAGAGTATGACTGATTCTACATAGGTTTGATTTTCCTGACCGATCGTCATTTAAGCGAAGTATTCTTAAGTAAAAGACCATACTCCTGGACCAGGTGTAAATTTGTTAGTGACAACATGCAGTGAAACAGTACATAACTTGTGATGTATAGTACATGTAATTATCATCTTTGACCTTTGCTCTCCAGTTCAGTTTTCCTGTAATATTTGTCACCTTTGACCTCTGCTCCCCTAGGTGTGCTGACCTGTAATATTTGTCACATTTGGCCTTTTACTAAACTGTGTCACCTATGTTTGACTGTTACCTAATTAAACATCTAAACTTGTATATTTATAGACCCACGAGCATACGATTTCACATAAACTTCCTCATGTCAATGAAAAACCATGTACACATAGGGTGATCCACTGATAAAGACATGATTTGCTATTTGGATAAATGAATATATACATGTTAAGGGTCAGGCAGAACACATTCTGTTAACACAGACAGCCTAAAAGTTTTAACCTTTCCAAATAAACCATTTGTTAAATCGTGATTCTGATGAAGACTTGCGACATCACATTTCTTATATAACGAACAGAACAGTTATTTGTTCTTGTCAAGGACATTACCCGCGTTTCAAGCATGCGCAGTTGGAGACACGGACCTTCCAAGTTTAGTAACGATATGACTCATATTTATTTATTTATTTGTTTGTTTATTTATTTTGATGGTGTTTTACGCCGTACTCAAGAATATTTCACCTGTACGACGGCGGACAGCATTACATTTGGAGGAAACCGTGAAGAGAACGAAGGAAACCCACGACCATCCACAGGCTGCTGGCAGACCTTTCCATTTACGGCTGGATGTGACTTATAACAACAAATATCCGTTTGTAAGGATGCAAAATTCTGTTGAAGGTGTACATGTAGATGTGTGTGGCCGGCTATTACACGCTGTTACAGTTCATCATTGTATTTCTGGGCTTCTTGAACACACACGTGTCATCACTCATATTGAATACAGCTGAAGGTCATTAGCCATGGTAATATGAAAATACAAAAAACAGGTTCCCTTGAACTAAATTGTAAAAAGCACCTACATGTTGCATGTCTAACAAACAGAAGTTTAACCAGGTACATTGTATATCATAACCATCAATACACATGGAATCTGTGTCATAACAAGGAGTTATCATTACAAAGAAGCATGAGCTGGACTCGTGTTCATGTATGTAGCACAATGGTCATTATACATTATTTAACTATGGTGTTGAATATGACAGAATTGTATGTGATAACAACGGAATACATTCTAGCGTCACTCACACAACAGACGTTTTAACCGATTATCTTTTTGAGTGTATGAAGGCATATATATGCAGGCATAAAATAGAAAGAACGTAACTCCGAATACTGAAATCCTATTGTTAGTCTATATTTTGGTCATCTTGTTTGTGCCATCATTAGGAAATATTTACAGTATTTATTGATCTATTTGATTGGTTGTTTTACGGTGTACTCAAGAATATTTCACTGATATGACGATCAGCAGGTTGCTGTTAAGAACTTCTCAGGTATGGCCGAAGAAAAAGCCAGCATACGCTTGACACCTGGGTCATTGCGCCGCGCTGGCGTGCTAACCCCCTCTGCCACGGAGGCCCCTACTTACAGTATATTTTGATGTATACTGTACATATTTCGTGATGATGGCAAAAACACAACGACCGAAATATAGTTTATGCAAAGCTGATCTGTGGAATCACTGGATATACAGGTATGGATCCAAGATTCAGTTAATACTGCTATACACGTCTTTCCCCTCTGAAATCACGAGTTCAAATTCAGCTCTCACTAAATGGTTTAAGTGGGTGTAGTTTTCAGCTAGAGAAGACTCCCATAGCGAGGTGTACTAGTTTCCTTCATTTAGAAATGTTTGTTATTGATTTCAAATAATTAAAAATTACGGCTTTTAACACACAAAAGAAATACCGAAAACTGATATGATGTTAAGATATCAACAGTTCAGAATCATAAACTGTTTGTGTCTGAGATCATTATGGACATTTTACATATACACATGGAGACGTATGTGAGTTCGAATCCGATTGTCGATGATCCACCTCTCAAATTATGTGTCCGCTGGCTGCTGGATGTAACTTGTAAACTCAGAGTGAAATAAACAACAAGGTGACGAATTGAACATTTAAAAAATAGCGAAAAGCACAGTTATTTATTGCCAAAAAGATCTTTTATTGAGGACAACTAAGTCTGCCTTTTATCTAATGTAATCAGTGACCTTCATTAAATTACACCACGTGCATTTGAGCGTTAACTAATTACACAATTAGAATTCTATTTTTATACAAGCACAACTATATAGAAATTATACAAACTTCCTTATGTCAGACGAAATCCCGTTACAGATCGAGTCTAGAACTTTCTTTGCAGATTAAATATGTATTAAACTTATAGTCAAACACAACACATTGAATTAACATACACACCAGCCAGACGAGCTTCGTTTACAGCGTTTTCTTTACATCAATGAGTTGTCAGTACATTGATAAAACAATTCCATACAGCGTGGACACCTTCAAAACAAAGCCGTGAAACAATGATTTGAACTTGTAACCTGTGTGAAGAAGTTGGATGAGAGATATTTCTCTAGACTTAAAAAATCTCAATACCAGTACACCCAATACTTACTAGATTAAACGTGTCTTAACCAATATAAGTACACCTAATACTTACTAGATTAAACGTGTCTTAACCAATATAAGTACACCTAATACTTACTAGATTAAACGTGCCTTAACCAATACAAGTACACCTAATACTTGCTTGATTAAATGTGTCTTAATCAATACAAGCACACCCAATACTTACTAGATTAAATGTGTCCTCATCAATATAGTAGCCTACACCAAATACTTACTAGATTAAATGCGTCTTAATTAAAAGCGGACTCAGCTAAATAATGCCTCATATTTGAATCTGGGGACAATCAGTCAGTCATCTGAGCGGGCATCAGCGAGTAAGGACATGGAAACTATTGGGACTAATACATACGTGTTATTATCAACGTTCACAGTGGACGTTACCAGTCTAAGCACACTATTTTTAGTTTGTGTTTTTTTACATTTTTGCTCATCAGATACAGTGCTTTATCCTGAACAATACAGTTTATAAATCATTCTTCGTGCACCTTTTCATATTTTTGTAGCGCACAGTTCTGTGTGATTTGATACACTCTACCAGAAAAATACCATTATAATGATATCATCTTATGTACAGGTGACAAGGTCAAGTTGTAATACAACAGCTAAAAGCATGTTCGTTTGAACTCTCACTCAGTGTATGTACTAAGTTCCGAACGTCAAGCTGATGATTTTAACAAAACAAAAAAGTAAAACATAATCCAAATGATATCTACTGCTCTTTTGTAAGAGCAAACGAGGTCAAATATTGACATATTAATTTCTGGTGATATTTGCACATTTATCATCAGTGCTTAATAAACAGTAGTTCTAGCCATTTCCTGACTTTTAGCTAACTTTTAGCTTTTTGTTTTCTATTAAAACGACTTTTTCTGAAACGTACTTGAATTTTGCAGCCAGTTAAAACTGGAAAGAAATCGTAAAAATGAAGAAAGCATCAGTGGAAAAAGCACTAAAACTGTTGTAACACGCGACGCATGCGCACTGAAAAATGCACCTCACGATAGAGAAGAAAAATATCATCCTCTACAACAACAACAACGCCGTTTTCCCGTGGAGCTGCTCGTCCTAGCTAAGTATGTAAGACTATGCTGGAGACATCACAATTTCTCATGAGCACTACCAATTATCCGGGCCCAGTTATTCAAAACTGTCTTAAGACTTAATGCCAGATTTAACTTTAAGCCAAGTCTTCAGTTTTGTATCCCGCAAACAAAAACTTATCGTGTAACAGTAGGCCTATATTAAATATGAACTAAATCTGCTGCTGTCCCATTTTCCTCCATTTGATTGCTGGGTTTTGTTTAAATCTTAAATATGTAATATGAAATGATATCGGTATTAGCTAATATACTTTTGAACAACCGGACCCAGCAGTATATATGTGCAACAGAAAACAACAAGAAGGCATATTCATACACTAACTTCGTGACATCTAACAATATAAACATTTTTTAAAAAAATGTAGTCGAACCGATTTTTCAAAATAAAACATTAAAAACATGTAGTGCGTACGGTAAATGTACCAGCATTTCAATAAGAGCTAAACAGAAGAAAAATCAAAAGATAAAAACGCATCAAAACGACATACAGGTTGTATATGTTTTTTCCATGGAAGAAAATAGTACGATTTTAAATAATACTAAAAGTAAAGAATATCCAACTGAGTGACATTTACAGCTTTGGTGCTAGATGTAAATGTCATTCAGTTGGATGTAAACTCTAGCACCAAAGCTGTAAATGTCATTCAGTTGGATGTAAACTCTAGCCAGCTGAAAAAATAACGTATACGAATTCAGTTACTGTAATATATACGATAACCTTAAAATATCTTTAGAACATTACTTCACTGACAGTTACGACAATACTTTTCTACGTTGCAGAGGCATGTCAGAGAAAGAGAAAGACTCGGCACAAATGCTTGCTTTCTTTGTGGATCACAAAGATGCCCATATCAGAGAGCAATAAACATTTGTCTGCATGTAGTTTTCACCACATCATCACTTACTAAAGACAACAAGCTCCATAAACTTGTCAACCTGACCAGAAGAACACTGAAAAGTGCCATTGTGTCTTGGATACGATGCCGATGTTATGTATAAAGAATTTTCCTCCACAAATGTCACATCTGCAGAAGACCAAGGTGGGACTGTGACTGTTGACGAAGGTTCATCATATAGGGATGTTGTGCAGGTCATATTTGCGTCTATCTTACACCATGTCGTGAATGGATTCTCCTCCGAATCCCCAGTGCCACATTTTAGAACAATTGTTTGTCCTTCCCATACAACATATGCACAAGTAGCATAGGAAACTAGAAACCGTAGTGCTGCAAAGGAAAGAAACGGCGGGAATAAAAATCTGGGCTATTCATATAAGATTTGCTTGAGTCTGAGTTATGTGGACTCAGCCTGGTTCTCTCACAATGCGCGGTAAATATACTGGTCAATAGCTTATAATCAGATATTAAGCGAGCCTAACCACCCTGTTCTCTGACCAAACAGAGCAAGGGGTCTTAACTAATCAGCCTGGTCAACACACACGGTGGCACCGTAACTTAAAACGTAACTGCTCAAAAGACACACATAGTTTAGACCCGACAAATATACACACGATCAGTTTCCTTGTTATATCCATGTCTTCGGGTTTAGATGACAGGACAATGTAACGCTGACAGCTATGTGATATAATACGTATACAGAATATTTGTGATGATATCGAAAACACTACAACTGGCAGAGTAAAACACATCGTCTTGTGTTGTGTTGTGAACTATTCAGTCGCTGTACATGGCCTCGAATGTGTGTAAACATGCATGTGCATGTATATATTGAGTCCTTCATTTAAACAATTATAATGTAAAGTAAATATTCTGTAATTTACAATTAAGACCATACAAATTTGCTTATCTGTGTATGTCAAGTAAGCTTTTGACCAACTTCCCGTTTTCGTCTCCGATACCCTGGAAAGGGCCCTAACCTCCTTGACCTTTTATGTTAATTATCAGTGAGGTGGTGCGCATCTAACTATGAAGGAAGGGTGTGTGGTATGTATACAAATATGAGAACCTTATCAATAATGCCGCATTTTCTGTATGTGGGATTCTATCCACGAAACAATGGGTTTAACGGTGTGCATGTCACTCCAAACGCTTACATATAAGACCGGCAATGTATACCTCTGTTTCAAGATGAATTACCACCTGATTAATTTAATCGGGTGTTTTCAAGATGTTAATTTACTTGCAAGGAATCTTGAAAAAAAAAAAACCCACTAACGTACATTTTAACATAAAAACATTACATTGGCCAAATGTACGTTTTTGTTTTCAGGCTATTGATTTAAAGGGAGATCACTGAGTAACATTTTGACAGTCGCTTGGTCACATGGCGTGCATCTACCTATAACCACATTGTTTGTACATCTAAACCGAAGCCAAGGGCAATGTTATGTGAGCAGTGAAGTAATCATTTATATTACAGTTAATTTTGCGAATATCGTGTTTTATATACGGCGACAATAAGTTGTAAGTGTAAGCCCGTAATAGCTGACTTTTTTGCTGAAATTATGTTGCAAATACCGATTGTGTAACGTTGCCTTACCAGGCTGGAAGTTTCAGGCCATAATGGCAAGAATAAGACGTACAGAAAACAGACGCAATGTGCATTGTGTTGAATAGACTTCATGAAAGGACAAACAATTCTTGCCACCATTATTTTGCACTGGCGTTGTTCAAGAAAATGATGGGCACCGAATAACCACAGATCATTGACAAAACCAGTTCAGATGAGTGCTACAGAACTCACAGTTTGTTCAAAGGCTTATCAAGACTGGAAAATGAAATAAGTCAAATCTCATACTGAAGGACATCGCGGCTCCAATATGGGGCGTGCGAGCCATTTCAAATGGTTAACAGTGTACGGGGAGTAGCCGTTGAAAGGCAAAGATCATTCAATCAGAACAGAAAGCAATACTAATAATTTTGAACATCATGACAGCATACTCGCTTCCATTAAATCGATTGCCGAAAAGTGGCTTATTCAATCTCAGCTTAGTGTTATAGGTTTGTGTGAATGCAAGATAAACAGTCAACCGAATGACAGAGCGTCGCCTGTCAGCAGACTGTTTGCTGTGGTAGTGTACAATAACCCCTTTGTCCCAACTGAAGACGTTGATGGCCAGAGTGTTCTGCTTCTCCACTTTGGAGATCTCAGAAATGGGTGTAGGTGCGTCGATCCCATCAAATTTGAGACCATCCTGGGTGTGGTACTTGCTAGGTGGGTGTGGGTTTTTGGCTGTAGGAAACAGAGCTGACCGGAGTGCCCATCGGAGGCAGTGATCATCCTTGTTTTTCACGTGTACAACCGCCTTCTTGTCCCTTATAGCTGCTGGGAGTGGGATGTAGGAGCCTCCTCTCAGCGGCTGGTATTGAGCGATGTCCAGCCATACAGCATCCACTCGATCGACGATCCAAAAATCTTCCTCAGTCTCCGCCTCTTCCACCCTTCCTCAGCCGCTGTGTCACCAAGGTGATGACCTTTGCTGCACTGTCACCATGGTGATGACCTCAGCTCAGACAGGTAGTACACAACGACAACACACAGATTGTGTCATCAATATTTTATGTTGTTTTGACCTTTTTACTTTGTTTTTTATTTGGTTGATTGTCGGTTTAGTGAATGGATCTTTAAACTACACGAATGTGACGCAGTTCTGTCAATGTAGTTTTTTTCTTTTTGTTGCTTTTTAATGGACAGGGAAAGTGCTATCATTTTAGAGTTGTCTGACAATAGCAACGTTTTCCACAGTTAAGAGATCCATTCTCCGAGTTTGCCGCTCCTTATCTTCAATGGTTTCTGTGAATGTCATTGCTACTTTTATGGTTTTAGTTGCTTTTTAAAATGGCTGCTCTTGCTTAAAACATGTATTATTGTAATGGGGGGGGGGGGGAGGAGGGGGGGGGGGTGCATCTATTTAACAAATACATTATTTGTTTTGTAATTGTACAGGTCAATCAATATATTTTGTGAACACATAACTGGATCAGTTAAAAATGATTTTTTCCCCAGTTATAATAGATATGATCAACTCGTATACTGCCAAAATAATATGCCTTAACAAGTGAATGTGCTTATTGAAATGGTGAAGATGTGCAGCACCGTACTTGCTTCATTTTCTTGACAATAAATGGAGTTTCTAAAGCATTGATACAGTATTGCTAAAGCATTCTGCATAAAAAAGCTACCGTTTAGTACTAGTGATGCTGTGTGACACTTTGGCTCAGCATAAACTTTGACCTCTCCCTGCTTTGTTTTATCCTACTACAAATGTACCTATCACCCTCACATTGCTCTTTGACCCAAAGTTTCATGGCTTACTAATCTACTTAGAAATCTTTTACACGTAGAGTTGCTGCATTGTGTTGCTTTGTCTTCTTTGTACTTGTTCCAGTTTGTTTTATAATATCAAAAAGTTGCATGTGTACAGTATATGGTTTTGTTTTGATTGTGTAGATTTGATTAGGTTTGGAATTATTTTGTCATTAATTGTTTTGGGAAATAGATGTAGTAGCCTTTGAGAGGGATACAGCCTTAAACATCAGACTGTGCGTGATGGAAGCTGGTATATATAACAATAGATGAGAGAAACTGCTTGACTAATGATGTGTATAAACCAGGTGGAGGATATTGGTTTTCTGTGGGCTCTAACGAGCTCAATTCTACGAAAGATTAAAAGGTGAAGTAAAGTCACGAGATCACTGGAACTGTAATGTGTGCGCCAATAGCTCAGACCAATTCAAAGACTTTCATTAGGGACGAATATTAAGATTGCATCAAACTTTACCCATTTTGTACAACATTAATATCTTTAAATGAAGTAACTTGCAAGTCTTGCTTTTATTTGAGAAAGTTTTTTTCTCCTTTTCTAACAGAGTTGATAAAGTTGCCATGCTAAGCCCAACTACTTTAGAGAAAGGTTTTGACAGCCCAGATGACCTGAACACTGCCGCTGCCAGCCCGGTCAGTCTGAGCAGCTCAGGCAAGAAGAAAACAAAGACCCGCTTCTGGAAGAGAAAGAAATGATAAATCACTTGATGCGTTAAAAAACTGCCATTTGTTTGCTGTATGCCACATGATTAGGTTAGATTACATACTGTATTTGCAAATTTGTGATGTGCATGTTCTGGCTGATTTTTTGTTGATCTGTGTTATTTGTATATTTTTGTTACAAATGTCTTTCTAAGTACTGCTGTCAAACACCAATCAAATGATACATTATCTTTAAAATGGAGTGTTTTTGAATGTATAGATATAGTTTCTGGCGAAACTGTTGGTATCAGAGAGTTTGCTTTAGTTTTTATTTTACTGTTTTTTTTATGCAGGCGACTTTTTATCATGCCTTTATTAGAATGGTACCATACATGGTAACTAGTTTATTGACCACCATAGTCATGATAATGGAGCACAACTGACAGCCTAACCTCCAACATGGCTGAAAGACTTGTTCAGCTTTAAAATACAGTTACATGTATGATGTCAGTCACATTCAAAACCTCTGGAAACTACAGTGTGTCCTTAATAAGGTGTCTTCTGTTTGTGGGGTCACAGAATTTGCCTGGAGTCATCCAGTTTGTTCAGTTTTATGATGCTTCTTTTTGCATGATTATATTGTATGGAGTGTACACGAAGGTCACTTTTAAAGATTTCACTCATTTTTGCTTAAAATAATCTTGTCAGCAACAGCTAGTTTACCTTTATACAAACTGTCATCCGTGATTTCAGATGGTCACAGCATTTCTTGTTAACTGAAATAAAGTTGATTGTTCTTAGTATTTTGTACTCTGTTTTCATGTAAATAACATATTTAACTGGAATGTTAAAGTTTTATGGGTACTTTGTGTCACATTGGGAGAGTGTGTCAGACGATGTTGATGTGGGCAACTACAACAGCTTAGGTCTAAGGAATTATTTCATAATGAGATGCTATTTTTGTTGGGGTTTTTTGTCATTGTTTTTGGATTGGTTTTTTGTTTTTATTATCTATTATACTACAGCCAATAAAGTCATGTGAAAGATAACAGTTTTGTAGTTGGTAAGTTAACACATAGTGCTCCAGGTGGTATTAAAGTTACCAGACAATGTTTTAGATGCTAATTATGTTTTGACACAATGTTCTGTGGGGATAGTTGTCACATAATGCTCCAGGTGGTACCAAAGTTACCAGACAATGTTTTAGATGCTAATTAAGTTTTGACACAATGTTCTGTGGGGATAGTTGTCACATAATGCTCCAGGTGGTAACAAAGTTACCAGACAATGTTTTAGGTGGTAAGCTCTATATGTTCATTTACAATAGAGGTGGAACAACATGTTTTTAGTGTGTCAGAAATGATACTCAGTTTACATACCTGCTGTGTATGTTTGTGTATAGTGGAATTATCTTCATTTTTAATAATCACTATGTTTAGCTGTTACTTACTGTTGATCAGGAATAATAACAGATGCATAAATAAGCTTAAACTTTGTACATACATATAGTTACTGGATACAGTGTATGTTAAGGTTATGTTATTATAAGAAGTAGTTGTACATTTTGATTCATCCATGAATTAGAGTATATTTTAATTTATACTTTGTTAAAGCTTAGCTGAAAGGTGGTTGGGCTTTGCTGTTGAAGTTATTGTAGTTTACAACAAGAACTAGCTCGCACAACTCCAGCTACATGTAGGCCTGTCAGGGTCGTGGACAAAACATGTAATTGTTAAATTATCCTCTCAGATGCCATGCTTTTTTGTCCACAACAATTCTGAGCTGACAGAAAACCCAGGTGAACGTCTGTGTTCCACTGTGACTTGGTCACGTAGATGTATATACATGTATGACCATTACCAGACTCGACCTTCATTATTTGGCATTTATTCTGAGATGTAACCTTGAAAGTGCTTTCTATCTGGAATGACCTACGAAGTCGTTCACCTTCCTTCTGACTTTGAAGGTATTTTGTTTTACGGTTTTCAACAGGAACCAGCCCTCCACGACTCACGCCCCCAACCGCCTAATTCCCACCTGACCTTGGAAATCGTTCAACTTTAGAAAAAGCCGACAAAGGTCTATACTTATTTGTCAGATCTCTGATGCCATTTGTTGCATTCTTAACGACATTCTTGTTAAAGAAAATCCTTGAAGTGCCATAGTCCACGTCCCTCCTGTCTCTTTGTTTTGTGAGAAACCCATTAAACCTTGAAGTGCCAGACCCCTTATCGCCCCGTGTTACTCCTGTCCCGGCTGCTCTTGCCATGTAAACAAAAACTGGTAAACCTTAAGTGCCAGACCCTGTGTCCCTCCTGTAACCGCTGTAGCTAGTGCTATTATTGATAACCTGTGTTTCCATGCACATCCCATGTGATAAACATTGCATAAAATGTAAGCAAATGTACATATATTAACCTCAATCAGTGATATGAGCTTGATAAAACCATCAAATGCATGTATATGTGTACTTGGACTTGACATAATAGAGCAAGTGAAGGTAAGGAATGTCACGAACCTGTACTTAAGTTAACTGTAGACAGAGATTTGAGATAATTGATGAGTTGAGATAGAGATAAATAGACACTTACCTGCCCATGTGAGACCGGCGTTATACATGTATATCATATCCTGTCCGTAATAGCAAAGGCTTTGTAGGCACTTATTGTGTGATCTGCAAAAATTAGTCAAGTGGAATCAAAGAGTGGCCCTTAACAGGGAAGCTATAGCTCCTGACTAGCTTTTTTCGTTCACTAAACTTTGAAGAATGAGGTCTGTTTGTATAAGTTGTGTTCTGTTCACAGTACTTGGTACCTGGGCGTACGAGGTGTTTGTTTAAGGTTTTACATGAACAAAGATTTAGGTTTGAAAACCATTGGCTAACCTAATTCTGCCGACGGTCTCACTATGCTGTCACATGTATTCTATATTCTCAAATACAAATGTTTTGGCAATTAATTCCTGGTATAGCCTAATGTATACCAATATTTAATACATATTAATGCTACATGTGTACAAATAATAATATACTTTAATATAAAGAGGCACTAAGTCTAACTGAGATGACTGTATAAAATGTTTTTACAGACAAACGTCTTATTTACATAAGGTTGGGTCGCCTGGGCTGTTGCATCTTTCTGTGTGTGTTAGTACATTTGTCATATGCCGTTAACTTAGAGAACCTTGGAATTTGTCCTTCCTCTATGAGATGGGATGAACATTTATGCTTTGAATTTTTTTCTCGGAAAGTAATTCTTTTAATTTGGATCTAAAGTTTTTGTGCAAAATGACGGTGTGAACTGTCAAAGGCTGTGTCTAAGCCAACACGCTCTGACCAGTTCAAAGCCACTGTGAGGTTTGACCATTGATGGCGTTTTCTGTAGTTTGTTTAAAGCTGTTGTGAGAGTAATACGGTGATACTGACGTATGCTTTCGATGTCTTTTCTTGTAAATGGCAGTTGAGCCACTTTTCTGTGACTTCTTTCAAATGGTTGTGTATTAATATGCACCAATACTATTGTGTCTTTCCTATTTCCTATTTAAATAGTTTCATACATACCTTTGTCTTTGGAAGCTAGTGTTAAACGTAGTTTTGGAAATGGATCATGCGATTATCGACTTGGAACGCCCTTTACGGGCTGCGAATGGTATGTGAATGTCGGACATGACGCTTATATTTCACACGTTTGTGTTTGGGAAGTTGTTTCTGTTCTTAATTAAAAAAGGTGATATAACATTTTATAAGATGAGGCACAGTGGTAAGAGCGTGGGAATTAGTGCATGTTAAAATAGTGTAGGGTGTCAGTAGGGAAAGGGGTCAACAGATCTCTTAATAAATCTTCTTTAACAGATAGGAGTTTTTGTCCATTACCAAGACATCAGATACGAACTTTGTACTTGGCTTCGAAAAGTTCAAAAACAAAATTTGCTTTTGTCAGTTTCTTTCTCGATGGCTTCATGCGAATACCAGCGCTGTCACATTGCATGTTTTGCTTGCTGTCTTTCACAACCGTATACAAGAACCACATGGAACAAGTGATCAAAGGGTTTGGAAATTGTCAAGCAGAGAAGGCTCAAGTCACCTGTACGATCATGTAATCAGCCCGTAATACAAGTGAATCAGAGGGTGCAATCTTACACCCTGTATTATACAAAGAGACATTGTTATACTTTCCTTTCATTGTACCTTGAACTAGTCATACACTCTAGCCTTAAGTAAGTGTAGCGATACAGTCAGACTGGGAGTATTTGCCGTCTCTACGTCGAACGAAATGGCTAGTCGGAAATCCCAGCTATATTTATAAATAATCAGACGTGATTATTTCTAGAGCGTTCTTTCACCAAAACCGAAAATTTCCATATTGTTGTTGTTTTTTTATTTTTTTTATTTTTTTTATTTTTTATTTTTTTGCCTTTTTTTTCAATTTTAGTCACTTACCACCTAGTCCAATGGTAGGTTGTAATAGTCATTGTATTATAGAGTACGGTAAGATATCTCTTTTTGTGTGTGTGTGCGCTGGGGGTAGTAAACATGTTTTGATAATGTTCAGTTAACATTAAATGAAGTTGACTGACACAATGTCATAGCAATACAATACCTTTCGCTATTAGATGTAAATTAAGCTGTACAGTTTCCTGCCAAAGGTATACCATTATACAATTTATATGTCACATCCGGTTGTACGCTGATGGTTGAATAAAACAATCTCCCTGTAACTGTTATTTGTTGTCTCTGGGTCGGTGACGTGAGAAAAATTGCTAAGTACGACGTAAAACCCCAAGCTTCCATTCATTCATTCATTCATTCATTCGAAGCTTGACTGAGGTATTTGTATGTGATGTGGAAAATATTAACGGACGAATTGGAAATTTGAATTGGATGGCATGCATAGAATGTCCAGTTTTCCCCTTGTATCATAGAAAATAGATGACTGCTTCTATTTTACACATTACCAGATTCATTTGCTTTTTATACATTGCCTTTTACATATTCCTTTTTGAAACTAATATTTTAAGCAATTTTGGAAACGGGGCTTTCAAAGATTGACTTGGAACGCTCCTTCTTGGTTTATGGGTTTTATACGAATGGTGCAGAGGTCGGTATTGGTATTGGTACAGTACCAGCCTAACACATGCGGCGAACCCCAGATGCGACTGTAATGAAATACAATGAGATACCCGAACAAGGGGGTTGTTGTCTCGGCAAAAGTACGAGTATTGGTACGGTTAGCTCGATGGCGATGACCACAAATGGCGTAAAACGTAACCCATAGCTGTGACAGCCAGTGCTGAGGTAGTTATCCACTATAGGAACCGCCTCTCTCGACTGGGCAAGGTTATCGCATAAGACTGCTTTCTAACAGAAGGTTATACTTTACGCACTGTGCAAGACAAATGGGTCTTTTTTGTTTTCACTGAGCATTTTATAGTTTACGTCACATCAGGTTGTGTTCTCGAATGCTTGTTGTCGGGAAGGGTGTGTACGTCAGGAAATGAGTTAGTATTTATTTGATTGAAGCTTTACACGGTATACACGCAAAAATATTTTACTTACACACCATCATTACGATGGGAGGAAAGTGGGCAGAGCCCGGAGGAGACCAACGACTATCCGGAGATTGCTGGCAGGCCTTCCCGTGTAACACTGGAGAGGAAGCAAGCATGAGCTGGACTTGAACAGCGACCAACCTGGTCAGAGGCTCCTGGCTCCTTCATGCTACAAAAAACGAATAACCTCTAAATCATCAACTAACCTGTCCGAAAGGAAAAAATTATATAAAAAATCAATAAAATTTTATTTATAAAATATTGAATAGCCAATAACTTTCATACAATGTAAGAATATACATACACACGACGCGTATCATACATGAGTCTGTTCGTTACCAATGTATTTCATTAAAAATTAACCTAGGTATTGCTGATTGTAAACATAGAAAACATGCCTGTGAATCTCCATTCAGAAGGCATAAATCTCCAAATTCTTATGTCCGAAAAGTAGATTGGTATCTAATCAGAAATTGAATCCTGTTCAATCATAATTGGACTATTTGTAATTACCGAATATTTTAGCACAGATAAATTGCGATATTTATCAAACTAAATATAAACTATTTACGGTACATACGATAGAAAATAAACATTTATGACACAGTTACAAACTTTCTCTCCTAAAAACATGTACAATGATTAGAATTTAAAGCATGACATAGGCTCTAAATTCATACAAAATTAAAATCACAATGAACTACAACTTAAAATCAAAAATCACGAAATGAAAATATCTAAGGAGAGAATGTCTATTCGTCTCATGGAATAACTGATTAGCTGTAGCTTAAAATTACAACGATTCCGAGGGAATATCCAATGATAAACAAAAGCAGATACATTGACTATACTGGTGTAGTGCTGGCGTTAATATATCTAACAAGGAACCATTCCCTCATACAGTAATTCGGGCCAAAGCCGTGAGGCCTGTTGTTCATATGGCGTTATCGACATATATACAATATACGATATAATTGTGGAACGAAATATAAACTGTAATATGTAAGATCAACCTTTATGACAAGGTTATACATTGGCAAAACTAAACAATTAACAAAGTACAATGCTTTGAGCGTTATTATAAAATTCACAATTTAAATGACGAGAAGACACTATGTAAAACAGAGAACTCAAACAAATCCAAGGTACAGCTATGTTCAGATCAGAACTCCTTATCATCAATGTACACCACATTTCGTGAACAATAAAAATCAATACATTTTTATTTTATAACAAGCATGTGTTATATACGTCTTGTACAAACAAGGGTTATACATCAATAAATTATTTCATTGCACAGAAAGTAAGTATATGCTAAAAGCACAGCGTATATAAGATACACATATATGGAAGATTTCAATTTACAACATATGTACTGAGCACAAACTGAATTGGGCGATTGTAAACCGGTCTTTGCGGAACTCTAGTTTACACAGCTGAGCCTGTGTCGGTACGCGTGTGCACTTTAGGTGTGATGCTACAGACGCTCATCGCAGACTCAGAGGAATTAACCTATGAGCACTATCCCTGTGTGGATTAGTTCTGCTGCACTTTACTGTTTGAGCACTATCCCCAGGTGGATTAGTTCTACTAAACTTTACCGTTTGTGCACTATCCTCATGTGGATTAGTTCTACAACACTTTACTGTTTGAGCACTCTCCCCATGTGGATTAATTCTATTACACTTTACTGTTTGAACACTATCGCTAAGTGGATTAGTTCTACTACCCTTTACTGTTTGAGCACTCTCCCCATGTGGATTAGTTCTACTACACTTTACTGTTTGAGCATTATCCCCACGTGGATTAGTTCTACTACACTTTACTGTTTGAGCACTATCCCTAAGTGGATTAGTTCTACAACACTTTACTGTTTGAGCACTATCCCCATGTGGATTAGTTCGATTGCACATTACTGTTTAAGCACTCTCCCCATGTAGATTAATTCTATTACACTTTACTGTTTGAGCACTATCGCTAAGTGGATTAGTTCTGCTACACTTTACTGTTTGAGCACTATCCCCATGTGGATTAGTTCTACTACACTTTACTGTTTGAGCACTATCCCCATGTGGATTAGTTCGATTGCACATTACTGTTTGAGCACTCTCCCCATGTAGATTAATTCTATTACACTTTACTGTTTGAGCACTATCCCCAGGTGGATTAGTTCTACTAAACTTTACCGTTTGTGCACTATCCTCATGTGGATTAGTTCTACTACACTTTACTGTTTGAGCACTCTCCCCATGTGGATTAATTCTATTACACTTTACTGTTTGAACACTATCGCTAAGTGGATTAGTTCTACTACCCTTTACTCTTTGAGCATTATCCCCACGTGGATTAGTTCTACTACACTTTACTGTTTGAGCACTATCCCTAAGTGGATTAGTTCTACAACACTTTACTGTTTGAGCACTATCCCCATGTGGATTAGTTCGATTGCACATTACTGTTTGAGCACTCTCCCCATGTAGATTAATTCTATTACACTTTACTGTTTGAGCACTATCGCTAAGTGGATTAGTTCTGCTACACTTTACCGTTTGAGCACTATCCCCATGTGAATTAGTTCTACTACACTTTACTGTTTGAGCACTATCCCCATGTGGATTAGTTCGATTGCACATTACTGTTTGAGCACTCTCCCCATGTAGATTAATTCTATTACACTTTACTGTTTGAGCACTATCGCTAAGTGGATTAGTTCTGCTACACTTTACCGTTTGAGCACTATCCCCATGTGGATTAGTTCTACTACACTTTACTGTTTGAGCACTATCCCCATGTGGATTAGTTCAATTGCACATTACTGTTTGAGCACTCTCCCCATGTAGATTAATTCTATTACACTTTACTGTTTGAGCACTATCGCTAAGTGGATTAGTTCTGCTACACTTTACCGTTTGAGCACTATCCCCATGTGGATTAGTTCTACTACACTTTACTGTTTGAGCACTATCCCCATGTGGATTAGTTCTACTACACTTTACTGTTTGAGCACTATCCCCATGTGGATTTGTTCTACTACACTTTACTGTATACATGTTTTGCAGAAAAGTAAAGAGATTCGTAACGAGAGCTTGTTCTGAAGCTGAAAGAAAAAAAATCTGGTCAAGATTAGCAACTAGCATTTAATGAGAAGTATTTACATCTAGACTCACAAGAACTTAACGAGAAAACCCATTCCTATTCGCACATGGCATCTATTACACTAATTCTCTCACTCTTAACACTTCTTCTGTTGCATTTTTTACTTATTTATTTACTTGACTGGTGTTTTACGCCGTACTCAAGAATATTTCACTCCACTGAATTGCATGTACGTTGTGCTTTTACAGCAGCATCAGACGCCTGCTCTCCTAAACTACAATTTCCGTACTCAGTCTTTTTAAATAAATCATTTGACAATTTAAAAACAACAACATTGTAAACAGGCAATCCATACCAGAATTGAAAAAAAAAAAAAAGAACCAGTCTGGATGACAATGGGGTTCAGCCTCATGGCCTCATAGCCGGCCCTCCTCAGGGTGGGTCTTCACGTTCAGTAGCTTCAGTACTTCCACAGCCACCTCGGCTGCTGACGGACAGGTGTGGCCTACGTGACTGGGTGTGGTTGGGACTTCTGCTGCGTCTAGGAGCTCTGGTGTGGCTGAGAGCTTTGGTGCAGCTGAGAGCTCTGCTGCGTCTGGGAGTTCTGGTGTGTCTGAGAGGTCCGGTTCGGCTGAGAGCTCTTGTGCGGCTGGGGTGATCAGTGCAGCTGAGTCGGATCTCAGGGCCGCGGAAGGTGGGGGGCTAGTAAAGCTGACATTTTTTGTTCTCCGACTCTTGCGTTCAGGATCGGGTAACACTTTCATGGAACGTTTCTTTTTACATGGCAAAGCTGGAAAAACAGAGAATACCTTTCAAAACTGTAAAGCCGAAGCCCTTATAAAAATACGGTAGTAAATATGGTTAAAAAACACAGTGATGTGGAACAGGTGTATTACCCCAAATTCCCATGATCATTTAATAACTCACAGAAATTGACAGGGTTTAGAATGACGGCCTATTTTACCTGACCTTATTAACGCGCTAAAGCAATGGAGGTAAGCGTAACACGGTCAGTCGTAGAGTTAGGGAAATGCAGCTGCGGTTAAGGTGGTAAAGCTAGAGGAATGGGGCTAAGAGTAACGCTGTCAGTGGTCAAGCGAGGGAAATGAACCCCAAGGGTAACACTGACAGTGGTCGAGCTTATGTGAAAATACTGTAATAATTTAACGCATTACTTACGTGGGTTTTCATCTCGGATATCGCTAGGTTCATCATACACTGCAATGTAACGTAATACATGTATTTATTGATTGATTGATTGATTTGTTTGGTGTTTAACGCCATATTTTACTTGTACGACGGCGGCTATCATTTAGGTGGGTGGAAAACCGGGGGAAGTCCACGACCATCCACAGAGTGCTAAAACAACATGAGCTGAAAAGATGGCATTGGCAAAAGACTTATTACACCGAGCCGGCACGCTAACCTTCTCGCCCCAGTAATGTTACAGTGTACGCGTGTATATAGTAAGCATCACAAAAGTCATGCCATTTTTGCCATTACTAAAAAAGAAAACTGACATAAACAGTAATCTAGCAATTTGTCTATAAATAGTAACAGTAATATAGCAGATAGTCTATAATACTAACAGTAATATAGCAGTTTGTCTATAATTGTAACAGTAATCTAGTAGTTGGTCTATAAATAGTAACAGTAATATAGCAGTTTGTCTATAATTGTAACAGTAATCTAGCAATTTGTCTATAAATAGTAACAGTAATATAGCAGATTTTCTATAATACTAACAGTAATATAGCAGTTTGTCTATAATTGTAACAGTAATCTAGCAGTTGGTCTATAAATAGTAACAGTAATATATCAGTCTGTCTTCACATAGTAACAGTAATTTAGCAGTTTGTCTATAAATAGTAACAGTAATCTAGTAGTCTGTCTATAAATAGTAACAGTAATTTCGCAGTTTGTCTATAAATAGTAACAGTAATTTAGCAGTCTGTCTATAAATAGTAACAGTAATCTAGTAGTCTGTCTATAAATAGTAACAGTAATATAGCAATCTGTTTATAAAGAGTAACAGTAATATGGCAGTCTGTCTCTAAATGGTAATAGTAATCTAGAAGTCTGTATACAAATAGTAACAGTAATATGGTAATTTCTCTGTAAACAGTAATATAGCAGACTGTCTATACATAGTAACACATGTTACATGAAAACTCAGAGAAATAATGCATGCTACTGTAATGAATACACACTCTACCAACAGGCCTATATAAATGGCCAATGAATACACACACTACCAACAGACGCACATAAATGTCCAAATCAATGCACAGACTACCAGCAGGCCCTTATAAATGGCTAAATGAATACACACACTACCAACAGGCCCATAAATGGCGAAATGAACAGTACGACCTTGTTTAACACAAAAAAGGAACATCCAGCTAACGGAATATTGGTGCAGTGGGGCAATGTCAAAAATGTAATGTGAATTCTACCTACAGATTCAATATCTACCTAAATTTTACTTGGTGTGAGACACATCAGCCTTACCGTATTCCCTAGATCTTGCACCTGTCATCGCAACAGTCACGTTTTCGGACGAGATGTGTTCTGGCATGGCTTTCTCTGGGCTGAAGTTTAGGGGCAGAGACTGTTCTGTCATAGCGGTATGCGACAAAGTCATCACTGGGGTCATCTTTATCGGTATTGGCTTTTTGGGGATGCCTTTTTTTAACACCGCCTTCTCCCGTGCGGCGTTTCCTGGCATGGTGGGGGAACATCCTTCATTCCAACGCAGCCCTAAAACATTTAATAGTAGCAATGATATATCTGATAAGCTGAGAGGCACAAACATTACAATTAAGGTGGTTTCATTAACATCCATTGTCGTACGGATTAAACATAAGCATCTTAGCCACTCAGCCGCATCCCGCCCTCACACAGCACAAATAGCCTACTGCATAGAAACGTTCGGTTCTGTGTGGGCGTTAGCGACATTTCGCTATGCAGTTGTTAGAGGATTCATGGAGCATTACAGAGGACACATACAACACACCATTTGTAATCCTGCCCCAAACTGAACATCTCTCATCATTCTCAATGCAGCTGAAACAATATCCTCTTAACGATATGTGGTGATAGGTGGTGGCGATAAAAATAGCACCTCAAGGAGATATTCACTAAATAACATTTTGGTCCAGAATTAAGATCAGTCAAGTATGTCTACACATTTAAAATCTAAAGGAAAAAAATCAGAGAAGTAAATCTGCTTTGAAAAAAAAAAAACCACGTTTCTCTATTGAAGCTTCTGGCATCTCATCCTTAACAACTTCTGACATAGCCTTTCCAAACTTGGTGATTCCAGGCTTGGTTATTGCAGGTTTGGTTATTGCAGGCTTAACGGTTCCAGGCTTGGTCATTCCACGCTTAATGACTTCGTGTTTAATTATACCGGGCATGAAATTTGTCCCTTCTTCATTCCGACGCCCTCCTATTTAAATATCACCGTTTTTTCTCTTAACACAAGTAAAGGCAGGGTGATATTTGTCACAAGGATGCAATAATATTTTTGTGACTCTAACAACTCCTTCCCTTTTCTAAAACACCTTCCCCTCCCAATTAGCTTCCAAAATGGGTAATGTCTCACACACGTAAACAGAATTCAAATTGCTGAAGAGAAATTATAAGAACGAGTAGGTATGTGTTAATAGAAGAATCTATCATTACATAATTCACAGATAGAATGGTACGTTGCTAACCAGATCTAAACACGTAACACTCACGCGAGTCTTCAGTTAGGATGTCTTCAGCTATGTCTTCATACACTACAAAACAATTACACCGTGATACATGTTAAGAGAGATAATAAGTTCTGATGTCACTCTAACTATTTATCAGGTGCAACAGTTTTATTGAATAGGAAATTTACCCTGCCCAACCGCCAGAGAGAGAAAGGGACAATCGTATTACACTGCCCGGTGCAATCTACGTTCGTGTCGTTTCCTACCTGTACAGGTATAACAACCCCCTAGTACAACGAACAGCTCGGCCCTGGTATTAGTTCTGCGTAAGACTAAATCAAATGACTAAATCCATCAGACGATAATTGAAATGGCAATTTGCTCGAGAAGGTATTAAAAATAAGAAAATTTTGATCTTCAAGCAGCGACCACTCATGAGAACAAAGCTTTCAGTATTCAGCGTGAATAAGACATTCCGACTTGAAACAATGATAATAATTTGCCATCAGTTATGTCTAATATAAGAGTTCAACAATAGAATTACAGGTCTATGTGTACGCATATTGATGTTAACTGTTAACTGTATCATTCGCTTATTCTGCAGAACAACTTGCTATATTCTACAGAACAATTTGCTATATTCTATCTTACAAATTGCTATAGTCTGCAGAACCATTTCCTATATCCTACAAGACAATTTGCTCTAGTCTGCAGAACAATTTGCTATATTCTACAGAACAATTCCCTTTAGCCTACAGAACAATTTGCTATATTCTACAGAACAATTTGCTCTAGTCTGTAGAACAATTTGCTATATTCTACAGAACAATTCCCTATAGCTACAAAACAATTTGCTACATTCTACAGACAATTTGCTCTAGTCTGTAGAACAATTTGCTATATTCTACAGAACAATTCCCTATAGCCTACAAAACAATTTGCTCTAGTCTGTAGAACAATTTGCTATATTCTACAGAACAATTCCTTATAGCCTACAAAACAATTTGCTATATTCTACAGACAATTTGCTCTAGTCTGCAGGACAATTTGCTATATTCTACAGAACAATTCCTTATAGGCTACAAAACAATTTGCTATATTCTACAGAGCAATTCCCTTTAGGCTACAGAACAATTTGCTCTAGTCTGTAGAACAATTTGCTATATTCTACAGAACAATTCCTTATAGCCTACAAAACAATTTGCTATATTCTACAGAGCAATTCCCTTTAGGCTACAGAACAATTTACTATATTTTACAACACAGTATGCTCCATGATAATCATCAGCCTAACCATGTTCCTCCACATCTGCACTCGCCATTCCACCAGAGGCCCCCTCTGCACTTGGTTTTTCTGGAATCACATTTTCTCCCAGGTCTTTGTCTGGCATGATTTCATCTCCCGTTTCTTGTTTTGTCCTTCGGCTCTCTAGAAATGGGCTTCTTTCCTGACCTGTGTTATGTGCTATAGTTCCAGTCTCAAAAGCGGGTACTTCGTTGGAACCGACTTCTGCAATATGTAAGTCCGTCAAATATTGTTACATGTACATTGTGCGTGTTTCTAAAGGGTACCTAGGTAGTGTAGTGACTGGGTTGTACCGCATAGTTCCTAGGGACACCACTTGAACACAAAACAACATTAAAGCAAATACAAGCAAAAAAGATATACATAAGTTCAGAATATGAGATTTTGACCACTCAACCTCTGTAAGTCATTTGGAATGACCATGCAGGACTAATCTGTTATGCACATTGATGGCCATAACAAGGCATTTCAAAAGAAAGCACTCCACTGTTCTTTCCTGTAATAACTACTTAATTCATTTATTTTATAATTGATTCGCGTCATTTCAACCCTCTAATTAGTCAGACTACTAGGTGAATGTATGCTCCTAAAACGCATACACAGCATTGACCGTACGGGGCAGCAACCTGCGGATGGTCTCGGGTTTCTACCGGACTCTGACCTGCTTCCTCTCACCATAGTGCTGGCTGCAGTCGTTTTAGTGAAATATTCTCGACTACGGCGTAAAAACCAGTCAGACAAACAAACTTAAGTGGCTCACAGTGTCGCAGCAAAAACTGATACGATTTGCTGCGATTGGGGCATCATAAAGTTGCCCGACAACGTTTATTATTTAGAGAGCTGCACATCTCGCTGATACCTGTTCCGTGTTGTTCAACGACGTTCTCAAGAATCACTCGTGCGGTTATGGCGTTCTCTGTCATGCGTTCATGCATGACGTTCTCGGGCATGACGTTTTCAGACATAGCGCTTTCTGTGATGACCTGTAATTCCAATGACTCACCGGAATTCCGCTCTGTAACATATGTGATGGCACCAGTTTTCTTACATTCTTTATTTCAACAAACTACTTTTTTCTATAGTATACTGTATAAACGCAAGTTTCCCATTGTAACTGTTAAATTTACAGATTGGTTTCAATTGCTAATGGTAAGTTAAAGTGAAATACGATAAAACTGTTTGTCGAAATTGTGTTATGTCAATGGAAAAATCTCATCAGTTTTGTCTATATAGGTGAAAACAATATACAGGTAACACGAACTGTCCCTTCAAAAAATCGTCTGGAGTTCTTACCTTGATTGGTTGTTTTTCTTAAATGAAAGTAACACAAAGTGACAATCAGTCCAATTATCAACACACCCAGAGCTACACCCCCTGTCGACCAATAGAGCACTGCCTGGTGAGAAGAAACCGTTCTACCTACAAAGATCACACACGTCAAAGAATATATTTATTTGCTTGATTTCACAAGTGTTTTACCGGTCCGGATAGCACAGTTGGTAGAGCGTCCGCTTGAGTATTAGGTTTAACACGCTCCAAACAGCAGAAACACCGCGCACGCTGACAAATTGTACGATGTTATGGGTAGAAACTGTTCTGTGGTATACTGTATACGACAAACCCCTGTTAGTCCATGTTTTTCTTTGTGTATTATAGTATTATATATATGCTGTATATCTTTGCTGTTCTAAGTCAAAAAGGTCGCTTTTTTGGCAGGTTTTTGAAGCCAATTTTCTTCTTTTACGATTTCTTTTTTGTGTTTGGCAGACATTATATTCTGACACAAGTTGTAATCGGTCTTTACCAGTGTCTATTTACGTTCCCCTTTTACATCACAACTATAACCAGCACCGAGAGTACAGTTGGTAGAACGCCCGTGTCAATCCTGGGTCGAGTCATCTTAAAAGAAGAAGTTGTAACTTCCTCGCTTGGCGTTCAGCATGAAGAGGAGGGTGCAACCACTGGTTGACCCGTATCAATATAATGGCTCGGGCGATGCGGCTTATGTACTTTCGGTAAGTCGTCTCAGTGCAGCAGCACTAGATAAAAGAGCGTTGGAAATCCGTCCTTCATCAAGGAGGTACATTACACGTACATGTACCCTAATGTCTCCTTCGTCTTCATATGATTGAAGAATTGTTAAGTACGAAGTTAAAAGTCACTCACAAGTGTTTTACACCGTACTAAAAATAATCATGCATCATACGATGGCGACAAAACAGAAATACACACAACTCTTGTCGCAGAACAAGAGTTTATCAGCTGTATCTCTTTTTATAGCTGAAGTATTTAGATATCTAAGCTTATACTCACGTTTAGGAAATAGTCACTGTGCTTGGTGGCACGGTTTTTTGGAACAGCAAAAAGTAAACCACGGATTCATACAGTTTGCACAGCGGTCTTTTTCGTTTATACCCCAAATAAACCTATAGTCAATCCTTATAATTCAGTTTAAGGAATAAAAGGATGTTATCTAATGATTTACTTCCATTCCAAACTATGAGAAATGTTGGCTGACTGTTTTGAAGAAGGGAACACCGCAGGCTCCAGAATACACACTTTATGAATGAGATTCTTTGAGCCAATGAAATTGGTGAAAGACCTTCTACCGTTACTAAGCAACGTCACATGCACAGCGAGGGAAGTGACGAGGCAAAGTTTACATCTGAATTCCGAGCTAGAGAACTTTGGGCGCAGAAGATGCAGACCGAGTTGAATTCATTTCGTGGAAGAATTTTCGAGACGATAAGGCGTTTGCGCTGTTGTTGTTGCTCGCCAAGGATATGCGGTAGATGACTTTGTCATGGCGTCAGTCATGGCGTCAGTCATGCCTTCAGTCTCTTCCAGAGCTAGTGTTGGAAAAAGTAGTTCTACATGGGTGTGGCTTCATTTTTTTGTCGGTTTATTGGAGTATAAACGCACAAATGAGACAAATCGGATTGTGCAATCGAAGTATGCATTCGTAGAAATTAAATTATTGACAAATAACGCGATGT
This sequence comes from Liolophura sinensis, assembly GCF_032854445.1. Taxonomy (NCBI): domain Eukaryota; kingdom Metazoa; phylum Mollusca; class Polyplacophora; order Chitonida; family Chitonidae; genus Liolophura; species Liolophura sinensis. The sequence goes on along the minus strand of NC_088296.1, from coordinate 28,266,725 downwards.
GACTCACGTTTATTGGCGTCCAGACTCAGGTTTTTGGACGCGGTGTCGCTCCCTTCAGAGTTGACGGCCAGACAGGTGTAGATTCCTGTATGGGATTGGTCCACTCGTACAATACGGAAAATGTTCCTGTATGACGAGTCATATGTGATAAATTTGTCTTCGAATCTCCAGGTGATGTTTGGATCGGGATAGCCATCAGATAAGCACGTGAGGGTTACCTCGTCACCATGGTAATACTCAACAGGTGTGATCTGGATCTCAACCTTCGGTTTATCTGCAATCCACACAAATAGGACTCGTTCTTGTAGTTTTTTTTCTGAGTGGCTTAGTACAGGGAAGGCAGAAGGGACATACTGCCGATAGAAATTCTGATTTTATACGCTTGTTCAGCTATATACAAAAATGAGTTGTATTTGACTGCTAGCTAAACCTCATAGGGATACATCTTTCGAAAACGTCAATTACGACAATTACAAGGGGAAATCCGCCACTGGTGTAAGATTCCCACGATGCCACGTTTGCTCGTGGATCGCACATGTATTATCAAAACGGTACGTCGGATTGAAATACGATGTATCTTTCTATCGTTTTGTAAAATTGTAGGACAGAAAGGACAGAAATTTTTCACTAGTCATCTGGAATCTTAACTATGTATACAAGACGTTTAAAATTGGAGCACAACATTTTTGGCGTCAGCAACGTGTCCCTTTAACTCATGAATAGGTAAAATGATTTAAGGTTTACCAACTACCGGGGTCCCGAGACGAGCGGCACGCGAATGAGTGACCGATAGAGTTACTACCATCAAGCTGCATGATATCAGGTAGAGCTCCCACAAATGACTTACAGGTGACAAATCGTCCTTCTGACGTATTTATCTGACAAACATGTGTATTTTACCAAATAAATTCTTGAAATCATTTCTTAGGTTAAAATGTGTCGTTCTACTTTAAGCCCAAGGGCCTCCGTGGCTCCGTTGATTAGCGCGCTAGCGCAGCGTAATGACCCAGAAGTCTCTCACCAATGCGGTCGCTGTGAGTTCAAGTCCAGCTCAAGCTGGCTTCCTCTCCGGCTACCAGCAACCTGCGGATGGTCGTGGGTTTCCCCCCGGCTTTGTCCGTTTTCCTCCGACCATAATGCTGGCCGCCGTCGTATAAGTGAAATATTTTTGAGTTAGGCGTAAAACACCAATCAAATCAATAAATCAAATACTTCAAGCCACTTATACATACACTTGATGTCAAGCTTGATGGTCTCAGTGAGAGTTCTCTCCCTTTGCTGTGCTGTACAGACCAGCTCTTGGTTGTTCATGTCCTTGGTCAGAGTCAGTGATATCTGGCTGCTGATATCAGGCACGGTTGGTTTCGGCTGAGCTGACGCCTCTGGAATCTCCCAAGTAATGTTCGGGGTGGGATTCCCGCCTTCAGCCTCACAGGTAAACGTCACCTCCGTGTTTTCCGGCACCGGGAAGTTAGGGTCAGACGTGACAGTAAGATTCTTAACACCAACTGCAATAAAAACACAGATGTGTTTCTTCCATGTCAGTTACTGCATACAGCACAAGTTATATGACGAACCGAAGAAAGTCTCATAGAAGTAACCCATACGACATTCAACACTATGCATTACGAGTCATATGCTGTGTGTGTTTTCGGAATTCATGAATTGAATAATATAGGTGGATGGGAAAAAATCCAAGATTTCTTGTAGATTCTAACATTTTCTTTAGTGAAATAAAACAGACGCTCTATAACTGCGACAATCAACACTAAATTATGTAGGAAAAGTCAAATTAATACAAGTAGGGCTAGCATGATTCTACGATGGAACTATTCTTTGTAATCCAGGTTTAAGAAGCCGATTGTCAAAATGTCTTTATTTTCAGATAATGTTGAACCGCCCATGCTTGTTATGCCTCACTATGAAGAACTAACAGATATGACTGTAATAGATCAAACATAGTTTTAAAAATCCGCTGAACGTGAACAAGGTTTCTTGGCCTGACGGTATAAGTAATCACTTAGTAAAGATGACAAACCAGGCTATTTTTAACCGGTCTTTATAGGTGGAATTCAGTCGTGATACAACTTCGCTTCGTGGCCCCATCGTCCTATCGTAACTTCGCCACTTTACATCGCCATATCGGGCAAGTGTCGATTGTGTTCGAAAATATTGTTACTCCGAGTCTATTTTTCTAATATCTCTAAAGTCAAGTCCGATATTTATATTAACCGGATGTGAAAAAGCCGAACCCAACGGCTCGAAGCTGTAACGAGAGTAGGGAAATCATGCCGTCAACTGTCACCCCTGGCGAGATTTGATTTCAAAGTCTCAAGTGAAAGCTTTTATTAAGAGAGACATACCTGTAGCGTGTCTTAGGGATGACTACGAATTACAGGATATTGTGGATGGTAAATTCAATTATCGGCATGCAGTTTGTATTAGTAGGAGAGACGAAATAGGGAAAACTTTTGATTGAACCCATCTACCAAACATTCACCTTCATCATCTCATTAGAAAGATTTTAAAGGTTTTTTGAGAAATGTTTGGTGACATTTGCTCATCAGATTCTAGGTCGCCGGGCCAAGAGGTCACTGACTTTGACATTGATACATTATGTGACGAAATCTTACTCCTTATGCTCAAGAAGTTACTTTATTATCATCTCAGTGATAGTTTTAACTAAAACGTGTTTCATTTTGTATTATTTTTTGAAATAGAAATCAAGATCTGACATTTGGGATACATGTGTTTGAAATCCTAAGTGATCATCTTACTACTTGTACACTGGAAAATATTTATTGATCACGCTTAGGCCTTTCAGTATATTAAGACAATGTATAAATATAAACAATGTTGTGAGGATGATAAGGCTTTTTTCAGATTGAGTAACTCTCCAGGTACAGTATGTTCATATACATGTATGTGGTTTAGTTATTATCAAAATAGAGCAAGGATATATGGTAGCTCAAATCAGATTGTAAGCCACACAAATATTTAGTGACCTTATGAACTGATCAGTGGGTATTAGATTCTTTTCGTAATTGATTTTTGAACACCACACTCAGAAATTTTCACTTGTACAATGGTTGGTGATCAGTTTTATTATGGTTGGAGAAAACCAGAGATAAACCATTGTCCTTGGGCAAGTTGCTAGCTTACTTTTAGATTTGCATTCCAAATTGATGGAAGAGAGGTGGCCCTACTTAAATGTGAAACGAATGATTAATCCTTGGAGTGCCACTCATTGTCACAATCAGAGAGAGGGTGTCGGTAGGGCCTAAACTGAACCTACACATTCTGCCCCAGCCATTAGATCAGCACTGAACACAGAGCCATACCTTAGATCCTGCTATTTTAAAAATAAGACACATGTAGAAGTCGTTGGTAATAGGGTGGGGTAAGGTAACAGGCTGGGGTAAGGGTAACAGGGTGGGGTAAGGGTAATAAGCTGGAGTAAGGGTAACAAGCTGAGGTAAGGGTAACAGGGTGGGGTAAGGGTAATAATCTGGAGTAAGGGTAACAGGCCGAGGTAAGGGTAACAGGGTGAGGTAAGGGTAATAATCTGGAGTAAGGGTAACAGGGTGGGGTAAGGGTAATAAACTGGAGTAAGGATAACAAGCTGAGGTAAGGGTAACAGGGTGGGGTAAGGGTAATAATCTGGAGTAAGGGTAACAGGCCGAGGTAAGGGTAACAGGGTGAGGTAAGGGTAATAAACTGGAGTAAGGGTAACAGGGTGGGGTAAGGGTAATAAACTGGAGTAAGGGTAACAAGCTGAGGTACAGGTAACAGGGTGGGGTAAGGGTAATAATCTGGAGTAAGGGTAACAGGCCGAGGTAAGGGTAACAGGGTGAGGTAAGGGTAACAGGGTGGGGTAAGGGTAATAAACTGGAGTAAGGATAACAAGCTGAGGTAAGGGTAACAGGGTGGGGTAAGGGTAATAATCTGGAGTAAGGGTAACAGGCCGAGGTAAGGGTAACAGGGTGAGGTAAGGGTAATAAACTGGAGTAAGGGTAACAGGGTGGGGTAAGGGTAATAAACTGGAGTAAGGGTAACAGGGTGGGGTAAGGGTAATAATCTGGAGTAAGGGTAACAGGCCGAGGTAAGGGTAACAGGGTGAGGTAAGGGTAATAATCTGGAGTAAGGGTAACAGGGTGGGGTAAGGGTAATAAACTGGAGTAAGGGTAACAGGGTGGGGTAAGGGTAATAAACTGGAGTAAGGGTAACAAGCTGAGGTAAGGGTAACAGGGTGGGGTAAGGGTAATAAGCTGGAATAAGGGTAACAAGCTGAGGTAAGAGTAACAAGCTGAGGAAAGGGTAACAGGCTGAGGTAAGGGTAACAGGGTGGGGTAAGGGTAATAAGGTTGGGTAAGGGTATCAACCAGTACTGGTTACTGTTCTAAGTGTTCTACTCAAGATTTCTTTATGTGTGGAGTAAACCGGAGTGGCTAAACGACGGACCTTTGGCAAGTTGCTGATGAACTTTCCCACGTTTGGCACGCTTACATTCACATCGTCATGTGCACTGTTGACGCCTATAAATTGTCATCAAAGCCACAAAAGTCGTGAGAGAAAGAGGAAGCACACCAGGTCTTATGTCCACCCATGGGTGCAGGGGGTAAGGGATCTAATGAAAGCTGCAGACAAAAAATCTCTACGACGATTTTCCATAAGGTCATGTGAGGATATATATATTTCCACACATTACCATAAATCAAATATCTGCTTTAACAAGATTGGGATGTGAGATAAACCATAAACACTGACACCATATATCTGATCTTGAGATGATATTGTGTTCCTTAGTCTGGTAACATTTGGATTACCACATCAAAAAGAAATCACATCTCTATGTACATGTATAGCTTCCGCATTCAGATTGTATTTTCACTCTTCTGTTATGTTTTGTTCAGAACAAATGTGTGTATATTAAACATGCCACATTCCAAGACTCAACATTTTAAAGAAAAACGAGATCAGTTTCTTACTGATATAAGATACATACATGGCATATAAAACTTTTCTGATTCCATTCTGTCATCTACTGTGTGTAGAATAAAATTGACAGAATGTTTCCATGTCTACAGTGTGGGCATCGAATCGCATCATTGTCACGAGCTATAGATATCTGCACATGCCAAGTGGTATTTACTGTTTACGACATCCCAGTCGTTTCCTCTGGTCGCCCAGGATTATTTTTAAAAATTTAACACTCGGGCAGAGGAAATCAAACATCTGAACCACAAGATATGCAAGGAATCAGTGAGGAGAAGTTTGCTACTCTGCTCAGCATGACCAAATTGATAAAGTAAATCGAGGTGCAACAGAGCTCAAATCCAGGTCATGCTGTTGCGGGCAGGCATGGAAATCGCCAAAGATATCTACTTTCTACGCGTTCATCGACCTGGCCATTAGAAAAACAGGAATCAACAAACCAATCATTGCTCACTAGCCTTAGACGGAAGAGGTTCGCTCCCACATGTATGCCAGAAATGTTGCTAGCAATCCGTTCAGTGTATTTAAAGACTTCCCAGTGGAAATCCATAAAGTTAGAAAGAAATTGCTACGAGAGCTAACGGAAACAAAGCAGAGAGGTCAACAAACTTCAACTCTATACTCGGCCAAACTTGTATGTAGCGGAAAGGTGGTACGCGAGATCTCCGTGCTGTGAGAAAATATGGCCATGTAGGTAGCATGCCCCGCTACCCAGCCAATACTGGTACATGTGCCACCTGAACCAGCAATGTGTTGCTTGTTGACAGTGAAGTGCAAGCCAAGTAACAAAAAACTTTTTTGTTCAGATTCTGTGAGCATGTCACGTTCGAAGTTGATGGATCCCAAATTTTGTGACTATTTCGGAATTTGACATAATAAAACTAGCAGAGACTAAATACACTGGTGAGAACTGCCAAATTATTCCTGGTGACAAAGTGTTTGTGCAAAATAGACTGGACTAAACGGGATTGCATCTGGTGGTATAGTCATCGCAATTAGAAGGTTGTTAGCACAGCATGCAGCTGTAGATGCAAACGAATGAAATGACGTGTTGTGGTTAAACCTGAAGACATATCATGAGCATACATGATGTATTGGTGTAGTATACTTACCTCCCCTGCAATCGAAATACTCCGCTATCAAATCATATGATTCTACAGAAAGCGAGTTAGCCAGAAAAATCGAACAACCCCAAAATGTCTCCCTGACAGAAGATTTTAATATTCAAACTAGCCAAAGTACTGCTTTTTTGTGTTGCAGAGGATTGTGTACTGATTGCCCTGTCATTGATTGCATGAACCAACGATTGTTGTTCCCTGATATGAGAATTCCACTTCAATGAAGTAATGCCGATAAGATAAAGACAGACAGCTATAGCTACAGACTTCGACAATTGTGTAAATGTAATGGTCGTGTGGGTAATGACAGAGGTATTATAAAAGCCACTGTCAAAGTTGGTACAACAGTAGATTTTCAGTACTGTTTTCAGCGAATGGGTTAAAGGTTATTATGTACACGAATTTTGCACCTTGCATTCTGACGTTCACTGCCCTGTTACATTGAGCCTCCGTTACACGATAAGTGAAACAAGTATCATTCCAACAAAACATACAACACGGGAAAACAAGTCACGAAAATGGAACAATGACAAAAAGTTTATATCTGGAAAACATGAATCAAAATGAAATATGTAATGTATTCGGCACTTCACGTGATTTGAATGAAAATGTGCGTGAAAATATGTCACAAAGCACTATAGATCATATAGCGAAAAAAAGACCTTTGAAAGCCGAAGCAGTACAAAGAAACACAAAGTACACTTTACAGGAGCCAATAACCACAAGCCATGGTTTGACAGTGACTGCAAAGGAAAAATGGGCTAATATAACGCTGCTAAAGCAAAACACCCCAAAAACAGACGCGCGGAAGACAAAGACTTATCATGCACGGTGAGCAGGAAGTACAAAATACGTCGCAAAATACAGGCACACCACAGAAGGGCAAAATACAGAAATAAATAGACAAATGCTTAGGAAAAGTGAAATTCTTAATAAATTCAAAATACTAAATGTGAGGAAACTACCATCCCTCTGGAGCAGGCCTCCACCCATTTTAGACATGTTAACAGTGGCACATAAAGGAGGTGGCAACATTATATGGGCAGGGAAGTTACTTAGCAGTGAGGTAAACAGTGAGCCTCTGAATGAATACTTTACTCTGGGCGAAGTCGAAAGCATAGTAGAACAACTAAAAACAGTAAAGCTAGGGTGTGGACAGTATATTTACAGAACGCATTAAGGAAACTTTCCCACTCATGAAGGATATTCACTTGAATTTTTTAAATATGATTTTAAACACTGCATGTATTCCTAAAGGTTGGTGTACGGCCATAATTATGCCTAGAACAAGGCTAGTCATATGGACGCTGTTAATTACCGCCCAATCGCGCATCCAAGCAGTAGGGATAAAGTGTTTACAGCAATTGTAAGCAAACGCCTTTCTGTCTTGAGTTCAATGGTCTCCTATGTTTCTATCAAGCCGGATTCAGAAAAGACTTTTCTGCAGTTCATCAAATTTTAAATGTTTAAGTTAGAAAAGCAAAAGTTATACTGTGCTTTCATATACCTCAGCAAAGCATTTGATAAAGTCTGGAGGGACGGACTGTGGGTCAAACTTACCAAACATGGCATACGAGGGAAGTTTTTTTTTTGATGTGATTTTATCCATGTATGATGATATAAAATCGTGTGTATAAGTTAACAAGAATAAGGCAGGGTACTTTCCTTGTACTAACCATGTCAGGCAAGCGGAAAATCCTTCTTCATTATTTTCTGTTTTCTCAAATGACTTGGAAGCGTATTTTGACGGCATAGGGTGTAATGCAGTAACAATCCGGACAAATGACACGTGCATGGAACCATTCACCTTATTATATGCGGATGATATTGTCATAATGGCGGCGTCACGAGAGAAATTACAAAAACTCTTAAATGCTGATGAAAAATATTGTAGATATTTGCAGGTTTGAAATCAATGTTGAGAAGACAAAACTTGTTTGGAAGCCGAAATACACGAAATAAAGAAGGTGCATGTTGTGGAGAACAGATTTGTGTTGATTGCTATCCGGCCATAAGTGTTCGTGTTTCTTTCTTTTATTTTTCGTCAGATTCATCGCTGTCTGAGAGTTTACAAGCCATTTTGTTAAATCTTTTATCTCTGACTTCGATGAGTCTGACATTATAGAGTCGACAGATGAAGAATAGCCTTTATTTATTATCGATATGTGCCGTTTTTACATGCATGTGCTAAGCACGTACTGCAGTGATGTAGCACGGTAATGGAACAATTGGTTTACAAAATATAGCACATCTGATTTTCCCTTTAAAATGAATACGTTTGCTAGCACAGCACAGGTTTTACTTGCAGAAAAAGATATGAAGATTCAGTAACCATGACAGCCAGCCGGGATATTCCGATGAATTTAATCGCCTGCTGAGAGATTACATGCACCTAACATAAGGAAGTTTGAATTAAGAGCTAATGATAATATACTAATCATGAACTAGATAGATCAGCCGGGGAGACTTTCAGTGTACTAAGCCATAGGACAGTGTTGATACAACTTGAGTGTATTATCGGCCATACATGTACATATCTGAAAGGCTAAGACAAGGGAAAAAAAGATCATCAGACAAAAGAAAATGTGAATACTGAAACTGGCAGTATATTCTTAGTCTACTTGCATTTTCTCCGGGCTCTGCCCGGCTTCCTCCTACCATAGTGGTGGCCACCGTCGTATGAATGAATAGAGTGTAAAACCCGAGACAACAAATGCATAAATAAATGAATAGTTACTTCACTAATAGTTAGCACAATGGCTGTTTGGGTAGCATAGACATGCTACAAAAAGAAAAAGACTCGGTACAAATGCTCGCTTCCCTTGTGGTTTATTCCTATGTCCACAGCAGAAAGCAATAGACTTTGGTTCAGCGTTCACCTTATGTACGAGAGATATAGATCTGATCAACACATCATTACTCACCAAAGACGACAAGCTCCATAGATTTGTCAACCTGACCAGAAGAACACAGAAAAGTGCCATTGTCTCTTGGATACGATGCCGATGTGATGTATAACGAGTTTCCCTCTACCAATTTCACATCTGCAGAAGTCCAGGGTGGATATGTGACTGTTGACGAAGGGCCACTATATAGGAATGTATTGCAGTACATATTTGCGTCCATCTTGCACCATGTCGTGATTTGCTTCTCAACAGAATCCCCAGTGCCACATTTTAGAAGAACTGTGTCACCTTCCCACACAACATATGTACAGGTCGCACAAATAACCAGAAATGGTAATGCTGCAAATAAAAGAAACGGCCGGTATCAAAGTCTAAAATCATATTCCAGTAGTAAGCTATGCTTGAGTCCCGGGGTATTTTGACTCAATTCGGTTTTTCCACAATCAAATGAGGTGATCAATATAGTCAAGTGAGACATTCCCAGAATCTTTTACTTCCACCATACCACACGTGGACAACAGTGAAAGTGCGAACTGACAGACATTCCCAGAATCTTTATCTTCCACCATACCACACGTGGACAACAGTGGAAGTGCGAACTGATAGACATTCCCAGAATCTTTTTCTTCCACCATACCACACGTGGACAACAGTGGAAGTGCGAACTGACAGACATTCCCAGAATCTTTTTCTTCCACCATACCACACGTGGACAACAGTGAAAGTGCGAACTGACAGACATTCACAGAATCTTTATCTTCCACCATACCACACGTGGACAACAGTGGAAGTGCTAACTGATAGAAATTCCCAGAATCTTTTTCTTCCACCATACCACACGTGGACAACAGTGGAAGTGCGAACTGACAGACATTCCCAGAATCTTTTTCTTCCACCATACCACACGTGGACAACAGTGAAAATGCGAACTGACAGACATTCACAGAATCTTTTTCTTCCACCATACCACACGTGGACAACAGTGAAAGTGCGAACTGACAGACATTCCCAGAATCTTTATCTTCCACCATACCATACGTGGACAACAGTGAAAGTGCTAACTGACAGACATTCCCAGAATCTTTATCTTCCACCATACCACATGTAGACAACAGTGGAAGTGCGAACTGACAGACATTCACATAATCTTTTTCTTCCACCATACCACATGTAGACAACAGTGAAAGTGCGAACTGACAGACATTCCCAGAATCTTTATCTTCCACCATACCACACGTGGACAACAGTGAAAGTGCGAACTGACAGACATTCCCAGAATCTTTATCTTCCACCATACCACACGTAGACAACAGTGGAAGTGCGAACTGACAGACATTCCCAGAATCTTTTTCTTCCACCATACCACATGTAGACAACAGTGAAAGTGCAAACTGACAGACATTCCCAGAATCTTTATCTTCCACCATACCACACGTGGACAACAGTGAAAGTGCGAACTGACAGACATTCCCAGAATCTTTTTCTTCCACCATACCACATGTAGACAACAGTGAAAGTGCGAACTGACAGACATTCCCAGAATCTTTATCTTCCACCATACCACACGTGGACAACAGTGAAAGTGCGAACTGACAGACATTCCCAGAATCTTTTTCTTCCACCATACCACATGTAGACAACAGTGAAAGTGCGAACTGACAGACATTCCCAGAATCTTTTTCTTCCACCATACCACATGTGGACAACAGTGGAAGTGCGAACTGACAGACATTCACAGAATCTTTTTCTTCCACCATACCACATGTAGACAACAGTGAAAGTGCGAACTGACAGACATTCCCAGAATCTTTTTCTTCCACCATACCACATGTAGACAACAGTGAAAGTGCGAACTGACAGACATTCCCAGAATCTTTATCTTCCACCATACCACACGTGGACAACAGTGGAAGTGCGAACTGACAGACGTTCACAGAATCTTTTTCTTCCACAATATCACATGTAGACAACAGTGAAAGTGCGAACGTGACATCCTTTACCCAGCACTGAAGTTGCAGGGGGTCTTTCTAAAGGGGTAATGCAAAGAACACAGCAGTCCATTACGAGAATAACTCTTGTCTAATATACCAATACACGTACAGATACAGGATCACTGGGCTTTCAAAACTTGACAACACCTGTGATATATGTACAATCACACTCAAAGTATAGAATAAAGTATTGTAAACGAGGGGGTTCAGCTGGTCGTCTTCAGTACACAAGAGGTCATGTACACGTTACAAATACATGTACACTCACAGCACACACACACAGTACATCCAGTCTATACTCACCAGTCTCCATGGCTTTATGTTGACGTGTGAAGACTAGATGGTGTAATACACATTCACTGAGTCTGTCGTGGCTGTGATGTTTTATGATATTACTATTTCCGGTAGTATAGAACACTGGTATTCGCAGAGTAAAACGCTGTGCCTTCAGAATACACACACACATATGAGTCATTCAGTTATAAACAGTAATAAAAACTTAAAAGTCTGCGGAAGTTAATATTGTGTAATTTACAACTTTTGGCCACAACGTTTAGCGTATCTGTTTGCAGCTGTTTGCCAACTTCCCGTTTTCCTCGTGGAGACACTAAAACGCCACTGGCCTCCAACACATTTTATATTAATATTCAGTGATAGTTTCATTTTTTTCATATGAAATGAACACGAATATAGGATTCTCTTTATCACATAACTAAGACTGCTACCGGTATGGAAAAAAACGAACGCTTTGTAAATTCAAACTAGGAGCCATTTTAAATGTAAATGAGCTGTGGCCTGGCTCAGACGTAGCACTGCTGGCGATAGCAGCATGACTACGCGGTAAACATGTAGTTCCTTGATTTCACCGTCAGCTATAGTAATGAATAATGTAGAAATAATTACAGTTAGAGAGGCCGGAAAGTGTGAATTCAGCCAGCAACAGAGGATGACAGACCGCGTCTATACCAAGTGACCGGTGTTGTGCTATCAGTCGTGATCACCACATTGGTCTGGCAGGAATGTTTGAATGTTTTCAGTTGTTGGGGCGTCATTGTAAACATGGATGTGGAGTTGTCTACCTGATATATGTCTTTATAAGCATTTCTGAAAATCCCTGAACTTGATTACGGAAAACTGTTCATTTTGATCTCGATTAAGTGCTTGTTTTGGGACATGATCATCAATTACATGAAAGGTGGCAGCCTTAAAATTGTGACAGTCCGTAAAGAGCATGTGTACTGCGGCCTGTGTGATTTCAGACTAAACGTCAGAGCTAATTCCAAGTACAGGAACAACTGAATTACAGACGTAAAGAATGTCTCTATGCTGACCAGTGTTCATGTGGATTAGGTACAGAAACAGCTGAATCAGGGACCCGAGAAATGTCTCTATGCTCAACAGTGTTTATGTGGAATAGGTACAGAAACAGCTGAATTTTGGACCCGAGAAATGCCTCCAGGCTAAACTGTGTTTATGTGGATTAGATACAGAAACAGCTGAATTAGGGACACGAGAAATGTCTCCCTGTTGTACAGTGTTTAAGTGGATTAGGTACAGAAACGGCTGAATTAAAAACAAGAGAAACTCTTCCAGGGTTAACTGTATTGATGTGGATTAAATACAGAAACAGCTGAAACAGGGACCCGAGAAATGCCTCTATGCTCTACAGTGTGTTAGTGGATTAGATACACAGGCAGCTAAAATAAAGACCAGAGAAATGCCTCCAGGCAAAACTGTGTTTATGTGAATTAAGTACAAAAACAGCTGAATTAGGGACCCCAGAAATTCCTCTACTCTCAACAGATGTTTATGTGGATTAGGTACAGAAACAGCTATATTAGTTACCAGAGAAATACCTCAAGGCTGAACAGTGCTTTTTTGGATTAGGTACAGAAACAGCTGAATTAGGGACCGCAGAAATGCCTCCATGCTGTACAGTATTAATGTGGATTAGGTACATAGACAGCTGAAACATTCACCAGAGAAATGCCTCCAGGCTAAACAGTGTTTATGTGGAATAGGTACAGAAACAGCTGAATTAGGGGCCATAGATATGCCTCTACCCTTAACAGATCTTTATATGGGATTAGGTACAGAAAATGCTGAATCAGGGACCAAAGAAATACTACCAGGGTAAACAGTGTTTATGTGGATTAGGTACAGAAACAGCTGATTCAAGGACCCGAGAATTGCCTGTAGGTTTAACAGTGTTTATGAGGATTAGTGACAAAAAACTGCTTAATTATTGATCCGAGAAATGCCTCTATGCTGAACAGTGTTTATGTGGATTAGGTACAGAAACAGCTGAATAAGTGACATGAGAATTGCCTCTATGCTAAACAGTGTGTATGTGGAATAGGTGCAGAAACAGCTGAATTAAGGACAAGAGAAACTCCTCCAGGGTAAACTGTGTTTGTGTGGACTAGGTACAGAAACTGCTGAATCAGGGAACCGAGAAATGCCTCTATGCTTTACAGTGTGTATGTGGAATAGGTACTTAGTCAGCTAAAGCAAGGACCAGAGAAATGCTTCTAGGCTGAACAGTGTGTGTGTGGATTAGGTACAAAAACAGCTGACTTAGGGACCCGAGAAATGCCTCTACTCTCAACAGATGTTTATGTGGATTAGGTGCAGAAACAGCTGAATTAGTTACCAAAGAAATACCTCCAGGCTAAACAGTTTTTATGTGGATTAGGTACAGATACAGCTGAACTATGAACCCGAAAAAATGTCCCTCTGCTGAACAGTGTTTATGAGGATTAGGTACAGAAACAGCTGAATTAGGGATCCGAGAAATATCTCCATGCTGTACAGTGTTTATATCGAGTTAATACAGAAACAGCTTATTAAAGGACCCGAGAAATGTCTCCAGGCTAAACAGTGTTTATGTGGATTAGGTACAGAAACAGCTGAATTAGGGATCATAGAAATGTATCTATGCTGAACAGTGTTTATGTAAATTAGGTACAGAAACAGCTTATTTAAAGACCCGAGAAATGTCTCCATGCTGTACAGTGTTTATATCGAGTTAATACAGAAACAGCTGAATCATAAACTTGAGAAATGTCCCCATGATGAACAGTGATTATGTGGATTAGGTGCAGAACAGCTAAAAACGAGACCCCAAAAATACGTCTCTATGCTGTACAGTGTTTATGTGGAGTTGGTACAGAAACAGCCTAATCAAGGACCAGAGAAATGCCTCGAGGCTATACAGTGTGTATGTGGATTAGGTAGAGAAAAAAATGAATTAGAGAGAAGAAAAATGTCTCTATGCTAAACAGTGTTTATGTGGATTAGGTAAGGAACAAATGATTTAGGGACCCAAGAAATACCTTAATGCTAAGCTGTGTTTTTGTGGATTAGGTACAGAAACAGTTGAATTAGGGTTTAGAAAAATATCTCCATGCTGAGTAACGTTCATGTGGATTAGCTCCAGAAAATTGCCTCCATGGTGCACAGTGTGTATGTGGATAAGGTACAGGAACAGCTAAATCAGGGTCCTAAGAAATGTTTCTATACTGAACTGTGGTTTTGTGGATTTGGTACAGAAACAGCCAAATTAGGGACCCGAGAATTGCCTCCAGGCTGCACAGTGTTTATGTGGATTAGGTATAGAAACTGCTCAGTTAGGGACCCGAAAAATGCCTCTATGCTGAACAGTGTTTATGTGGATTATGTACAGAAACAGTTTAATCAGGGACTTGAAAAATGCCTTCATGCTGAATTGTGTTTAGAACAGCTGAATTACCGACCCAAAACATGTCTCTATGCTGTGCCGTGTTGATGTGGATTAGGTACAAAAACAGCTGAATCAACAATCCGAGAAATGCCTCCAGGCTAAACAGTGTTTATGTGGATTAGTTAAAGAAACAGCTGAATACAGGACCAGAGAAACACCTCCAGGCTAAGCAGTGTTTATGTGGATTAGTTAAAGAAACAGCTAAATACAGGACCAGAGAAACACCTCCAGGCTAAGCAGTGTTTATGTGGATTAGGTACAAAAACAGCTGAATCAGTTACCAGAGAAATACCTCCAGGCTAAACAGTGTTTATGTGGATTAGTTAAAGAAACAGCTGAATACAGGACCAGAGAAACACCTCCAGACTAAACAGTTTTTATGTGGATGATAAACACCTGAATTTGAGACCCAAGAAATGTCTCTATGCTGAACAGTGTTTATGTGGATTAGGTACAGAAACAGTTTAATCAGGGACTCGAAAAATGCCTTCATGCTGAATTGTGTTTAGAACAGCTGAATTACCGACCCAAAACATGTATCTATGCTGTGCCGTGTTGATGTGGATTAGGTACAAAAACAGCTGAATCAACAATCCGAGAAATGCCTCCAGGCTAAACAGTGTTTATGTGGATTAGTTAAAGAAACAGCTGAATACAGGACCAGAGAAACACCTCCAGGCTAAGCAGTGTTTATGTTGATTAGTTAAAGAAACAGCTGAATACAGGACCAGAGAAACACCTCCAGGCTAAACAGTGTTTATGTGGATTAGTTAAAGAAACAGCTGAATACAGGACCAGAGAAACACTTCCAGGCTAAACAGTGTTTATGTGGATTAGTTAAAGAAACAGCTGAATACAGGACCAGAGAAACACCTCCAGGCTAAACAGTGTTTATGTGGATTAGGTACAAAAACAGCTGAATCAGTTACCAGAGAAATACCTCCAGGCTAAACAGTGTTTATGTGGATTAGTTAAAGAAACAGCTGAATGCAGGACCAGAGAAACACCTCCAGGCTAAACAGTTTTTATGTGGATGAGAAACACCTGAATTTGAGACCCAAGAAATGTCTCTATGCTGAACAGTGTTTATGTGGATTAGGTACAGAAACAGCTGAATCAGTTACCAGAGAAATACCTCCAGGCTAAACAGTGTTTATGTGGATTAGTTAAAGAAACAGCTGAATACAGGACCAGAGAAACACCTCCAGGCTAAACAGTTTTTATGTGGATGAGAAACACCTGAATTTGAGACCCAAGAAATGTCTCTATGCTGAACAGTGTTTATGTGGATTAGGTACAGAAACAGCTGAATCAGTTACCAGAGAAATACCTCCAGGCTAAACAGTGTTTATGTGGATTAGGTACAGAAACAGCTGAATACAGGACCAGAGAAACACCTCCAGGCTAAACAGTTTTTATGTGGATGAGAAACACCTGAATTTGAGACCCAAGAAATGTCTTTATGCTGAACAGTGTTTATGTGGATTAGGTACAGAAACAGCTAAATCAGCGACCAGAAAAGTCCTTTCATTCTAAACAGTGTTTATGTGGAATAGGTACAGAAACAGCTGAATTTGGGAACAGAGCAATGCCTCTACTCTTGTTTATGTGGATTAGATACAGAAAATGCTGAATCAAGGACCAGAGAAGTACTAAGAAAGGCTGAACAGTGTTTATGTGAATTAGGTACAGAAACAGCTGAATCAGAAACCAGAGAAATGTCACCCTGCTTTACAGTGCTTATGTGGATTAGGTACAGAAACAACTGAATCAAGGGCCACAGAAATGTCTTTAGGCTGAACAGTGTGTATGTGGATTAGGTACAGAAACAGCTGAATTAAGGACTCGAGAAATGCCTCCTTGCTGAACAGTGTTGATGTGGATAAGGTACAGAAACTGCTGAATTAGGGACCCGAGGAATTCCATTATGCTGAACTGTGTTTATGTGTATTAGGTACAGAAACAGCTGAATTAGGGACCAAGAAATGTCTCCAGGCTGAACAGTGTTTATGTGGATTAGGTGTAGAACAACTAAATCAGGGACCCAAAAAATATGTCTGTATACTGTACAATGTTTATGTGGATTAGGTACAGAAACAGCTGAATTAGGGACCACAGAAATGCCTTAAGGCTAAACAGTGTTTATGTTGATTAGGTAAAGAAACAAATGAATCAGGTACCCGAAAAATGCCTATATGCTGAACAGTGTTTATGTGGAGTAGGTACAGAAACAGCTGAATTAGGTGCCAGACAAATACCTAATGCTAAGCAGTGTTTATGTGGATTACCTACAGAAACAGTTAAATTTGAGACCCGAGAAATGCCTCAATGGTGAAGAGTGTGTGTGTGGATTAGTTACAGAAACTGCTGAGTTCGGGACCCGAGAAATGCTTCTATGCCAAACATTCCAGGATTCCAGGATAATACATTGTAATGCCTTATGATCCAGATTAGTGTTTGATGAAGTGGATGCATTTGTCGCCGGATAAAGCATACAGTATGAAAGCTGGCCGCCATTTCTATAACTACGTAGTGAAAATATTAATTCCACTTACTTCATCGCTTAGTATAAAATAACTTTTACAAGCTTTCAAACAATGAAATGTATTCCCACTTGTCGTCTTATGTAATTAATTTATATGTATATAATATTAACTAATAATAACGAAAAATATATAATTGCCTAATGTCACTACAAAACACTGCCCTTAGAGGAAAAAAAACGTAAAGCATTGCGCATGCAATTTATACAATAAGGGCTCCCTATCGGTAGTTCCTAAATTGTCAAACCCAGAAGAGTCCATGGCATATACCAAGTAATTTCTATTGTCTAAGTACAAATATGAAGACCAAACTTTGTAAGCCTGCTCATCTTGCCGTTACTCCTGTAACAACAGTGCTACAAAGGCATATCTAGCCTTCAAACTCTTGAAAATATCTCTAAGTTCGTCGCAAAGTTTTAATTTGCTTGCGTAGAAATCAATGTAGCGAATGTCCTTGTTTTATCTGTCAGAACAGGTTATAGTTTGAACAACCATAGCGGGGGTGACGCATAAACTCAAATAGTTCCTGTCCAACAATCAGCCATCTTAATGTATCTACAAAACGGTACACTCATACAGAATCACGTGATCACGTTAAATACAGCTGTCACTTGCCTTATCATTTTATTAGTATCTCAAATAAGTTTGTGTAATTTTTGTTATGTTAGGATTGTGGGTGTGGTAGAATATCTGTCAAGCCTTGTATGCATAACTGTAACAAGGCTTGTTACAAATGTGTCGTTTGTCAGGGCTATTGTGCAAACAGTTTGAAAGTATATTGATTAATGCATATGACTTGGTCCCTGATTTTGTTTACTTGTCTTGATGATTGAGTCAATCTTCTGTACCTATAAGTAGCCTAACATATCTCTACCTTTACTCTAACTTAATTAGTGCCATACCTACTTATAATTACTTTTCTCGGGGTAGTGCCACAGTGCTGCCGCTTCGCACTACAGGCACTTAACTTGTAAAGACCTACTCAAATAGGCGTGCTATATTTCAGCGGCCTCGCCCTTCATTACTTAGCAGCCTACTGGTCTTGGAGATCATCGTCTCATGTTAAAATGGCTTTCCAACTTATACATGTATAAGTATACATACGGATTATTTTAAAATTGTACAGAACTGAATTACTGAGTTTGGAACACACAGGTGAATCGGTTTCTTGGCTGTTTGTGAAATATTGCAGCATTTGTAGGCTTCAAAGTGAAATAGGTTGAGGTGGCAGGCGTTCGGCACTCTCCACACGCTGGAGGCGAAATTGTTTAAGGGTTTAACACGTACTGTTTACAACGCATGCGTCGCTCTCTATCATTCGCTTTACATCACTACCATCACTTGTCAAGCTTGCCCTTTAGAGCCTGTTAGACGCACGTATGCTTGTTTAGACTTAGCCTCATCACGTGTATCCTCCCGCGGAACTATTTAATCAGCATTCATTATTTAAGGTTTTGGTTAGAATCGTGTTGTACATACTCTAGATAAAGAGGATGCATGTGTATAAGTATTTTAAGAGACAAAGATTGATTGTTTGTGTTTTCTGACAGGACTTCCTCATCGCATCATTTCCTGCCTAATTACCTTTACCTCTGTGTTGTTCAATATTTCAGTGCAAAATTTATTAGACGTGGCAGTGATGTAAAACGAACGTTAGAGAGCGAGGCATGCCATGTGAGGAGTATGAGTTTAACATGAACTAGACCCGAGAGCGTTGAAACTTGTTTCGTACCGAGTTAAACCCCTAGAGTGCGCACGATTGTGCCAGCGCTTCGTGCCATCGCCTGAGGTGCAAAGTGACAGCACTCTGGAGCTACAGGTGTTTGGCTCTACTGGAGTGTAAGCAAAGGTAGAGCTATGTAAGGCTAACCTTTCACTAAGATAATTCCTAACCAGATGTTATGTCTCTAACCGGTAATGTCCAGTTGTGATGTAAGTGAGTGCTTGGGGTTTAACGTCGTACTGTTTCTTTTTACGAGTTTTCAGTCATATGACTACAAATCAGTCCTTGGGCTGCATGTAATGCGCCTCCTTGTTGCAGGAAGGATTTTCACGGCTCTTTCATCTGAGACGCCTTACCGAAGGTAAGTAAGCCGCCCGAGCCATTATACCACTCGTTGCACAGTCGCTAAACGAGGTCTTAGGTGTGACCCGACCCAAGATTCACTCTGGATCTACCACCTCCCGAAGCCGGCGGTCAACCAACTGCCACCAGTGCTGGTTACAGCTGTGATGTAAAAGAGGGACATAAATAGATACTGGTGAAGATAGATTACAACTTGTGTCAGAATACGATGTCTGCTAAACATAAAACACAAGTCGTAAAAGAAGAAAATTAGCTTCCAACAAAACCGGCCTTTATTGACTTAGAACGCCAAAACTATAAAGCATATATAGAATACTATAATACACAAAGAAAAACATGGACCAACAAGTTTGTCGTATAATTGTATATCACAGTACAGTTTCTACCCATAACATCGTATAGTTTGCCAGCGTGCACGGTCTTTCTGCTTTTTGGAGAGTGTTAAACCTAATACTCAAGTCTACACGGCCGTATATGGTCACACAACTAACTCGAAGGAGTCTCTGTATACGCGGAACGCAAACAAACCCACTGAAAACACACATGTTCTACGCTGTTTAATAGCATGGCCAAAGTCATGTAATATTCATTTGTGACCGAATGTAGAAAGTCAACTGAGAAAGTTGCATAAGTTCAAGTCCCTATCTATGCCATAAGGGATCATTTTCCAGTCTGTATCACTCTCAAACCAAAGATTAACTGCAGTGTGACGCATGAAGATGTTACAATTCAATATAGAGCATGTAAAGATTTCAACGAAAATCTTTTCCACCAAAACTGAATGGATGTACCCTGGGAAACTATAGATTACATAATAAACCTCAAAATGGATGTGAATGAAGTGTAAAATCTATTCCAAGATGTTCTAAATAAACATGTTCCCTTCAAAACAAGACAAGTCAAATACGTTTCAAAATCATCATGGGTATTCTAAATAGATTTTCTATATTCTATGCATCAACGAGATATGTACAAACGAAAGAGACATGAGGCAAATCCTAAACACTGGAAAAATAAAGCGAACAATAAAATTGCTTGTGCAAAGAAGCGGCAATTCTCAAATGACTTGAAAGAAATTGTATCTTCGTCCAAGAGAATCTGGGAGATCTTGAGAAAATGTAATCCTAAACAAAGGAGTTTGATGGATATTAGTAATATAAACAAGGACTGCTTTGTTCAAATTGGTGAAAAAACTCAGGAAAGAAGTTGAGGAAAACTTCCTCATGAGACCTTCTTTTCCATACGGAATATCTCATATGTCTCTGTTTTACAATACCTTTTAAATCTTGACAAAGACATAGCTAATGGTCTAGACAAGAGCAGTGCTAGATTTCTTTCATCAGCGACCCCCGTTATTGCAAAATCTTTGACCACACTAATAAACAAATGTCTTTTGACCAGTTCTTTTCCAGACGTGGAAAATTGCCGAAAGTTGACTTCCTGTACAGAAATAACAATTGTATAATTATGCCTTTGTATCCAAAAGAAGGGTGAAAGTAACGGGGATATTGCTTCACGCCTTCCCAAAAATAACCACATTTTGCGTAAACGCAGTGAATGAAACCATTATTCCTAAAATAACCTTATTTGTTCACCTATTTGATATTATGCCGCTCTTCTTGGATGAGGATTTCCAACTGGTTGTAATCTGTCTTTTTCCAGAATATTGGAGGTATGTCGTAACTGCTCACTTTGGAGTGTAATCCCCAGAATACGCCTTTCAATATAGCAAACTATCTACTGTAGTTACAAATATGACGAACTTGACTGACTAACTTGTCAAACTATTTAGTATATCGCCAGGCATATGTCACTTTTATCACAGTGGTCTAATATCAGGTAGAAAATTCTTCCATGAGGTGAATTTGCATGTCTACCCTTTATTTTCTCTGTCCTAACCCTTATTTCAGACGAAATAAATATTTAACGCATACTAGTTTCCAGAATTTAACTTTCACGATGGCAGACAGTTCTGTGGGTACATCAAGCCGGAGTGTCCGGAGTAAACCATCGTGGTTATATTAAGTTACCCGTGAGCTACTGTACCGTGTGGGAAATATCTCATACTGGTGACAGCTGGGATTAAGAGACGTCTCTGATGAAAGGCAAGTGGTCGTCAGCAAGCTGAAAGCCAGGCCACACAGGAGAGAGCCTCCCCAAGAGGACCCAATGTGGCAGAGCACTTCCTCCAAGCACTTCAGGATGTGGAGAAGAAGATCAAGAGAGTGCTGGTTAGCCCCAAACCCATGCCAATTTCATGACCTGCGAGATACAATATTGCTACCACCTGTCACATACGTGAAAAAGCGGGAAAATACCGAGGTTGTATTCACACACACCTGCAACTTGAAACTGTAGCTGAACCTCAAATCCATCACAATCCCAGTGGTCGTTTACAACCCACGTGACTACGACCCTATTTTCTTGATGGAAGCCATCTGTAAGGTGGAATACAAGATCACATGCATCCCGAACAACTCAGAGAAGTACAGCTCCCCTGGGGCTGCTCCGCTTTACCGACTTCATTTCAGATTATAACTCGGTCTGAGCCTATCAAAGAAAGACGGCATCTGCTGCTGTGTAATTGTGTTTACCCTTACGATTACATGAAGTCCTTGGAAAGACTCACAGAGCCCCATCTGCTACAGAAGAGGGGATCTACAGTAAGCTATACCAAGCTATCCTTGCTGATATGTTCGAGGCCTTTCGAAAAGCATGTTTTACCTTGCTCACCAGCCCTGGCCTCTCAAGAAAACATGGATAGGGCTAAAGCCGGTCGTAGAGTAGGACCAGATTAAAATTCAGTTTTACAATATTTTCTGCGCCTTGCCTTGAACTTGTGAAGAGAATTCTGATAGATGGCTCTGGGGAAGAAAATATTTTTAGTTTAACATACTCCAATATGGCCGTCAAACCACGTGACCTAGATAACAGAGGCTAAGCCGCACAAAGAAAGCAGCAGACTGCACTTTTGACACGCCTTTATAACCGCGCCATTAAAACCAGAATACAAAAAGGCACTATTGACACGCCATTATAACCAGAATACAAAAAGGGCACTTTTGACACACCATTATAAGCGCGCCATTATTACCATGATACAAAAAGGGCACTATTGACACGACATTATGACCACAATACAAAAAGGGCACTATTGAAACGCCATTATAACCACATTACAAAAACGGCACTATTGGCACACCATTATAACCGCGCCCTTATAACCATAATACAAAAAGGGCACTATTGACACGCCATTATAACTACAATACAAAAAGGACACTTTTGACACTCTATTATAGCCGCGCCATTATAACCATGGTACAAAAGGGGCACTATTCACACGCCATTATAACCGCGCCATTATAACCACAATACTAAAAAGTCACTGTTGACACGCCATTTTAACCACATTACAATAAATGTCAGTTTCAACACGCCATTTTAACCACAATACAAAAAGGCACTTTTGACACGCCATTAAAACCGCGCCATTACATCCACAATACAAAAAACACTTTTGACACTCCATTAAACCCGCGCCATTATAACCACGATACAAAAAAGGCACTTCTGACACGATATGATAACTACAATACAAAATAGACTCTTCTGACACGCATTTATAACCGCGCCATTATAACCACAACACTAAAAAGGCACTCTGGACACGCCATGATAACCACAATACAGAAAAAAGGCACTTTTGACATGCCATTATAACCACAATACAGAAAAGGGAACTTTTGACACGCCATTATAACCACAATGCAAAAAAGTCGGTTTCGAAACGCCATTAAAACCGCTCCATTATAACCACAATACAAAAAAGCACTTTTGACACGTCATTAAAACCACGCTATTATAAGTGGAAAGGTTAAGTTTGAGACACAAAACTTGAAGTCAAAAGATTAACATGTTCACGCAGAGGTAAACAGTTACACGCATAAGGATTGTGTAAATACTACCAGGATTATCGGACACAAAGTTCTTATGACGGATTTTACTGCAATCATACTCAGTGAAAGAAATAAGATAAAATATGCGGTACAATCCATGTGTATGGTAAAATGTCTAGTTTAGAAAAAAGATAAACATGACGAAATTGGCAGACTTGATTAAAATAGCCGATTAGCAAACTGTAAAGATTATGTATTCCATATTCACAACGGGTTAATATCAGTTATAAAAATCTCCATTTAGCTGCATTCACATGTCTACCCCTTGTTTCAGCTGACATACTGGGAAATTGGCACTAGTGGCGGCACGACATGGCCTGGCCCTGGCAATGGGTTTTCACACAATGGAACACGCTGTAATGTAAAACATAGATGATCCTTTTATTTAATCACACAAATGTGTTGATCTTTGCACAGACTACATGTAAAAATAAAACAGCAATTATCAGTCTCATAAACCACCACTATAAACATGTAAACCAAGATATGGTAAAGTATTAAATTATAACGCCTGGGTTTCCATGATATTTGGACAAGATAGACAAGAATGTGGTAAACTTTTGGCGCTTGGATAGTCAGATAATAGTCCTACACATTACAGAAAATTGGCTTACAGTACAGAAATAAGAAGTGCATATTAATGTTTATGCATCCCAAACAAGGGTGCAGGTAACGTGTATATTGGTTTACATCCTTGACATCAGTCAACTTTATTTTTGAAGGCTATCAAAAATGAGCGCTTGAGTAATATACCAAATTATTTTTTTTTTCATTTTAAATGAATCAAATCACTTGTAGATTCATCCCTGCCAACAGCTAAAGCAACTGGGTTCTGTTTTATAACCGACAACTATCTGACTCATTACAACATTTGTGCATTATAACATACATATCCATATTTATCCCATAAATGTTCCTTTTTCCGGGTAATAAAGGCATGACATTTCGTTTTGATATGCACCGCGTGTAATATTAATTCCGACATTTTGATTGGTCCGTGTATCTCTCCATTCATCAAATCGACCAATCAAAAGTTACAACTCGGCTGTACAGGTACTGTACTTTTTTTCCAACTCTTTCTTGTCTGTAAATGTCAACATGGCCGACATGCGACCAGGAGACATCGCAAAAATGACAAAAAAAGTGCGTGCCAGTGTTATAAATGTGACAAGAGATAATCGAACCAGTGTGGAAATTCTCGGCACTGACTACGACAATGAGCCATCGCCACGAAGGTAAGTAAAATCCCCAGAAATGAAACATCGCGTAGGCCCATTATTTTTCTTAACATTATTCTACAGAACTAAAACTTCACTAAGTCCGACATGAAAGCAATTGAATCCTCATCCGAATCTTCACAAGAACACTAGCGAGTGCTTAAATCCCAGTTAGCCGTTACAACTTTGTAGGCTGTTTCGCTTGTTCAACCTTCGGTAAGTAAAACTGTTAGTTATTTGTTTGAAAGTTGTTAGAGCGGCTACTCAGCGCACGTGAAATTTGTCTATTTTTAGACAGTAACTCTTTCTCTAGTAAAATGTAATATTCTTGTTATAAATATTTTTTACCCCTGTGGTATAAAAAAAGTCGTTAAGTAAACAAATTTTGTGTTTACTATATTATACTCCGCCATGTAGTTGTCACTTACTAATGACGTTTCACTTCACCTATATATGTGATATCACTACGCGGTCAGACGTCGGCACATTGTCCGCAAAGTTTAAATTATAATTTTTTTATGCTATAAATTTAAAATAAGGCATTTATGGGATAAATAGGATATGAAATCCGTGATCCTTGAATATCAAATTTATTCAACTCGAGTATTAGTTTTTCATTTGTTCCGAGCCTCTCGTTTAATAAATTTGATATCTTCGGGTCGCTCATTACATATCCTCCATTTATGCATAAGAACATACATATCCATATATATTACAAATTTACTTACGGTTTCAGGCATTTCGTCAGCACTGTGTACATTTTCTCTATTTTGTCGTCTTCTGAAAATTATTTGGAAACAGAATTCCTAGATTTCTAAATTGCGGTATAATATATGCAAATCAGATTTGGTTACCGAGATTATTTGGGTTTAACCGCTTATGACAATGTAGGTTACTATTACGCTACTATTATTTTGATCAACCTAATTCACTGTTTCTGAAAACTAATGTTTTTTTTTCGTGAATCGGGATAAAGTAATGGCAAATACTTTCCCTCAACGGTACATCACAAAACTTTTTGATTCTCCTTACACAAGCAAGACGTTACATTTATGTTGTATTCATTTGGCACAAACGGTGTGAGAAGATAACGTCAGTCATGTCGGTGATGGGAGAAGGTTAGCATCGTCACTGTCCAATCAAAGCACGCCTTTGATCGATAAAGCTTTTTGAATGGGCTTACATATCTGTGAAGTATGACGGAGATGGACAATTTACCTTTTGATCCTGCAGTAAACAAGGCCAGGAGAAACAAAGAGCACAATGACCACTGGAACAATGACCCACCATGGTTTGAACTCTTCTGAGTCTGGAGGTAAATTTAATAGGAAATCAGCTATTAGTAAGAATGCCATATATTTAGCTGAATTTTCGTCAGGAAGTCAGTTTGAGTAATTCTCGCTAATCTTCAATCATCTTCAATCCGTCAAAGGACACTAATTCCTCACCAAAGCAGTTTTCACCACATTATAATTAGCACTCTTAAATATTTGACACACAGCACTGGGCTTTTATTTCCTTAGGGCCTCTGTGACTCAGTCGGTTAACGCGCTTACGCAGCGCAATGACCCAAGAGCCTCTCACCAATACGGTCGCTGTGAGTTCAAGTCCAGCTCATGCTGGCTTCCTCTCCGACCGTACGTGGATAGGTCTGCCAGCAACCTGCGGATGGTCATGGGTTCCCCGGGTTCTGCCTGGTTACCTCCCACCACAATGTTGGCCGCCTTCATATAAGTGAAAAACACTAATCAAATAATCAAATAAATAAATAAATAAATTTAATCTCCTTAGCACTAAAACAAACTCCAGTTTTTTGCTGTAGCATAATTTGCTACAAGCGCCAGTTTACGATATGGTCTCGAGACCGCTGTTGGAAGCATGCAACATATCATGTTTGTAGGGATCAATGGCCATCCGAGAAACGTCCTGTGCTGCTGGTAAACCAATCAAAATAAAGTACCAGTTTTCTGTGTTTATTTCAGTCGGATTTAAACTTCAATCAAATGATCATATAAATATTTTTATTTTCAGTATCATCCTTTTTCTGTTTATAACTCACCTCTATATGAAGGATATGGGCTTGTCACTTTGTCATTATCGGTGTGGTTCACTGTTTTCATTTGAGGAGTCAATAGTCAATGAAATTGAAATAAATATGAACAACAGAAGTGGAAATAAAATGTACAGTTTTCTGGAATGTCCAATAATCAAGCAGTTTTTAAACTTATAATACCATGGACACTCCTGTTTTCTTTGCGTGAGGAATACTTTAACGTTACAAAATGCTATTTGCAGTGTTTCACTAAGTCTTCCAAGCGTATAATGTTAAAAATTTGCATTATGTTTTTATTTAGCACAGAACACTCATAAACAAATGATTGCTTACTGTGGAGAAAAAAACATGCGAGTGCCTCAGACATATAAACTGTCTCAGATATCAAACTCTAGCTGTGTTTTTACCTACCGCAGCTGACACGAGCAATTGCTACTCTCGAGTGAAAAATACCACACTGATGTGTTTATCTGTAACATACTCACCCGACCGTGGGGGGTAAATATTCAGGCAAACACCAGCCCCAGCCAGGCCAATTTCCTCGGGTACAATAACAGTAACGGAGTAGTTGTCGCTATATTCTGGTTTAGGGTCACGGATAACCAAGGAGCAGTCTTTCCCCAGCATAACCGTGTCGTTAAACAGTGGGCATATGTACTTTTCACCGTTTGATGACCAACTGAGCACTCTTGCGCCGTTCAGCTGCTGGCAGCGCCATATGACCATGTATGTAGCGTTGGGGTTTAGTGTTATAAAGTTGCATGGCAAAGTAACGTCCGTCTTTGGAAGCTGAATGTCAACTCTGGGGTTAACATCAAGTGTAAAAGGGCTAATGCCTGGATAGCGAAAGACCAGACAATAACACAGTTTATATTGAATGGCAAACACTTCAACCGTTCAAACAAGGATTAACATCGAATAAAATTATCAGTGAATATCATCGAGGTGAAGTGATGATTTCACAATACACAAGTATACAAAATGAATGATCTGGTACCGTACTGATCAATGCAGCCTGGCACTGATTGTAAGTTTATTCTTCAGGTTTTTACATCAATTTTTGTGTACATTTATGCTTTATATATTTATTTCTGTTCCATAAGTGATATTATTTAGTAACGCACTACACACTGAGCGTAATTCTAACTGGCCCCGTTACTGGATACATGTATGACGTATAAAAGTCCAGTACTTACTGTGTAAAAAACACACAAGGAACACCCAAACACAGGCCAAACCAACTGCTACAGCTCCGTACTTGGAATATGAAATTTCCGTGAAGGTGACATCAGTCTGAATGAAACAACAGAAGCAAGAAATGCGTTCAACTGAAGAAAACAGTCGCTTCCACATGTACATTTAAAAAACTGATCAGATAGCCAATCTGAACGTTTGTTTTTTCCCCATGAGATGTACAACGTACCTCATTCTGAACATTACCCGTGGCCCCACTCTTCACCAACAGACGAACGAGTTCCACGTCATAGTTCTTCAGTGCCAGATCTAAGGGCGCCACTGCATCCTGTGGGAACGAAATTGGATTAAACGTGACGAGAGTTTGTGGGAAGTACACTTTTGGCATTGTGCATGTCCAGTGTCACGAGGGGTCAGTCACAATGGTACAAAGTAAAATTTCCAACACAAGCTTTATTATGTTTTCGCCCTTTAATTCTACGTAGATTATGAAGCAAGTAAATAGTACTTTTTTACGAGATCATATATTAACTTATGGAAAGACAACTTGCCCTTTACATAAAAAGCTGTTGATTACACTGATAATCACCCGACGCCCTCAGCATCACCGTTACCTCTATTAGTACACCACGTACCTTATTCTGCACGTTGACATT
This sequence comes from Liolophura sinensis, assembly GCF_032854445.1. Taxonomy (NCBI): domain Eukaryota; kingdom Metazoa; phylum Mollusca; class Polyplacophora; order Chitonida; family Chitonidae; genus Liolophura; species Liolophura sinensis. The sequence goes on along the minus strand of NC_088296.1, from coordinate 28,238,265 downwards.
CGCCCCGGACTTTGCCAGCAGACTTACAAGGTCCTTATGGCCTCTCCTCACCGCCAAATACAAAGGAGTCTCTCCTTCCTGTTAGACATCAAAATTCAATGTTCTTAACAGTTCGTTTCATCGTTCTGTGATGGTTGTCAAAGATTTAGTGAATCTATACAAATACAAGTAGTTTACTCGAATTTATTGAAAAATAAGTGCTATATACTACATGTATACCACATGTGTACTGATGGTTGCCAAACTCATGTATGCAGAAAACTTGACTCCAGCAAAGAAATATGACCTTAAAATCGTAGGTAATTAAAATGTAGGAATTGACACTCTTTTCATTTGTTTTTGGAAAGAGAGAAGCAGGAAAAAATAGGTAAACAAACAGTAATGTACACTAGTAAATGAAGAAAAATCATTGTCTATCTGCGTTTTGGCCTCGTATTTCATTCCAGTTGCGTTTTGATCTAGTATTTGTGTCGAATTGCGTTTTGACGTCGTATTCAGTCTGTGTTGATTCTGTTCTCTTCATTGGTTTGTAATTCAACTTCGCAGTGTATGTATTATTACATCCGTATTTGTCTCAAATATGCATCATTATTATGTAAACTGCCATTTTTGACCATCTTCTACATTTTTTTCTATCAAAATCCGTGTAACATTTATTTGTACTTATTTATTTGATTGGAGATTTTCGCCACACTCTAGAACATTTCACTTGTACGACGCCGGTCAGCATTATGATGGGATTAAACCGGGGAGAGCAGGGGGAAACCCACGACCATCCGCAGGTTGCCTAGGAACCTTACCACGTGCGACTGAAGAGACCGTGTGAAATAGAGACACGTGTGTAAATGTAATCGCAATGTACATGACCTGAAGTCATAAGACATGGCTGATGTGTCTTAAGTAAGAATTACTCATATGCCTTGTTCTCTACATTGACCTTAGCTCCTTATTCTACCAGTAGATGGACAATGTCTTCATGCTTGTTTCTTAACATCCGATGAAAAACAGTCTATGATTATTAAAAATGAGTCAAACTACATCACTACATGGTATAATGGATCATTCTACGATGCTGGACATACAGTCACACTGCCCAAAGCACTACAGACACGCAGTATGTCAAACCACACAAGTAGAAAAAAACGACATGCTCGCGGTTCACGTGATATTCATAAAGTTGTAACCTCGTACTTTCATGACGTGCTTTCTAGTCAAACTATTACAAATAAATGTGCCACACTTGAGGTATGACATGAAACCTGTTTAGTTCCATAACCTATCGATGCATTAACATCAGTTTTTAAAGTTTATGCTTGTTTTCCCATCACAATATCATACACTTGAACATTTACGGTATTCCTAGATCTAATTACCGTTCTTTAAGATCGACAACGAGTAAAAGAATCACAGCTCTCCGATTTATTTATGTTATAACCGCTATAACCACACTCGACCTACCTCATAAATGCTAACAGTAAAGAGCTGACAGTGAAGGCGTCTGTCCTTTCTGTACAGTGTAACAATAACATAACCAATATAGCGTGGTTTTCAGATATTTTAGAATCTGTGCCACCTTTGCTCCCATGTCTAATCTTTGATACATGTGCACTTAACAAGACTGAAACAGTATATCATAAGAATTCAAATCTGATGATGGTAAAAGACATTTGCATTTCCTTGCATTTTGAGAACATATTCATCTATTTATTCGATTGCTGTTTGACGCCATATTTCACAGAATTTTACTTCACACTGGCAGGTAGTTCGTTGGATGGATCAAGGTGGATTATCCGGAGTAAATCATATTGTGCTACTTTCGAGTTACTCTACCAAGTGTGACATATTGTATCTCAATTTGGCGAAAGGCGAGTGGTCGCCACCAAATGATAGTGCGACGGAGAGCAGTCCTCGTCTAGAGCCCCCTCTGTTTAGATCCTCCTGTTGTTTTAACATGTAACTTGTATGTAAAAAGCTTTACGGTAGTCAGTGGCAAGACGTAAACATGGGTTGTTGTTGAATGCAAAGTTTAAAAGACTATAGATTTTGTTCAACTTTATGCCAATTACTTGGCCATCACAAGTGGTGTCAGAAGTGGAATCAAGGTTGAAGCGACATCGTTCAAACATGGGACGTAAACATGGGTTGTTGTTGAATGCAAAGTTTAAAAGACTATAGATTTTGTTCAACTTTATGCCAATTACTTGGCCATCACAAGTGGTGTCAGAAGTGGAATCAAGGTTGAAGCGACATCGATCAAACCTACAAGAGGAATCTGTACAGCACTGAAAAGCTGAAAGCCAGTGTCAAAACGCTACGGCAAGTGGAGTGGTCTTAGACTGATAAAGTGTCCAGTTTTCGCGTTCAACGTAAATGGAAGCGCTTGAGCCAAGCTGTGGAACAAACCTGAAATTGACCATCTGAAAGGGTATGCTAACAGCGGTCGACATACACAAACAGTCATACCTTTACTTGCATGCTATGGAACGCATCAGAATGATGGTAAGCTGACTTCCATTTATGTTTACATGGATACATGTGATTGTGAAAAAGGCTGGTAATTGACGATATAATATGAGATATATATTATATATAATATATAATATTATATATGAGAATATGTCTAGACGAAAACGCAAAGTTAGAAGAGTGGATGGCAACCAAGATAATGATCTGTCGTTTCCGCTATCACGTCAAGAAGAAACCCCATTAGGTCAGACAGACCTTTTGTGCATCTGTCTAAATTTCACGTGGAATCGGCGGAAAATATAGAGCTAAAAGAATTTCAAAGGGTTAAGAGATCAAACAGATGGGACTTCGATAAATTCGAGGACTTCGAGAAAAGATAAATTACTACCAGGCTACCTGACAGGCAGGGTAACAGATTATTACAAAAATATAGATGACCAACAAAAGCAAAATTATCACACGGTCTGTCAGCTACTAACTGAAAAATTTCGACCAAAAGAATTCTAAAGGGCCTATTACTCAGATTTGTTTCAAAGGCAGCAGTTACTAGATGAATGTGTTGATGATTACACTCACTCAATACTGACACTGTCACGGCGAACACATTCTGATTTACCGAGAGACTATGTTGATAAATTGGCAATGGAGCATTTTATTCAAGGCCTGCTAGGCCGGATGAGGAAATCTCGCCCCGCCGCACGCGGCCCGTGGCCCGCGGAACCTGGGCTGAGCAAATCCCGCGCGAACGGTACCATCCTCGTGCTGCGGGCCGTGAGGCCACAAGGACGGTCATCGTTTGCGACCACGTGAATAAATCAATGTTAGTTATCTTGAGCGCCATCCGCTGAAAGAAACTGACGTGTTTGTTTGGGACATTTTTATACCTTGCACGACACCCATGAAATGGACAAACTTCCTCTCCCATTGTATACACGTGGGCACATATATCAGCAACCTGCGGATGGTAGTGGGTTTCCGCCGGGCTCTGCCCGGTTTTTCCCACCATAATGATGACCATTGTAATATAAGTGAAATATTCTTGAGCACGACGTTAAACACCAGTAAACAAACAAATAAATAAATAAATAAATAAATAAATATATAATATATCGGTGAGACAACGTCGGATCGCCCCTGAGCTACAGCTATGATATATCCCTGTGTGTACATGCGTGCATTGTTCACATGAGGTTCTTGGTCAGCAGCTCGCCAGTTCCGAAGTAAATATATTGATCACGTGATGTTTCTCGTCTGCCGCCGTTCATTCAGTTTTACTGACCAGCAGCATTAGTACAGGGTTTACTGAACTGCGTGTACTTTAATGTAATGGCCGTCACTTCTCAGCACAGATTCTCCTCTTCGTATACTGTTTTTCCAACATCTTTCTATATCCTACATCTATGTAATATCTATCCATCCATGTCTACGTGTCGATATGATATCTTTCCATCTGCACTTGAAGTGTATTTAATAATGAGACAAACCCAGAATCAAAATGTTTACACAGAAATGCACAAAAGTTTTTTCTCTCGCCATTTTCTAATACAGAATTAAATATGACCTCTTCATTGTGTTCATTTAACTGTCCTCAGGAAGTACATTGCACATCACAGGCCCACTTCCGGGCTCTACGCGAAATAAACACGTCTAATTTTAGGCTGGTTCACGGACACTCCGCACATCATGTGTAACTTTTAAGATCTTAGGTGTGACCCCACCCGGGATTGACCCTGGATCTACCGCCCCCCAAAGGGACCCTCCACCAGCTATGCCATCGGGGATGGTCGTCCATTTGATTTATTTATTTATTTGATTAGTGTTTACGCCATACTCAAGAATATTTCACTTATATGACGGCGGCCAGCATTATGGTGAGGGAAAACTGTTCAGATCCCCACGACCATCCACAGGGTGCTGCCACACCCTCCTTCGTTGGGCCGGAGAGGAAGCCAGCATCGTCCATTTAAAGAAAAAAGTTGGAGTTATTAGTGGAACAAATGGTGTCAATAAGTGCACAGCTGGGAACTCGGCTGACAGAGAGGGACAATAAGGCTAGAAACCAGAACTACCAGGCCTTTCGTGGTAGAGGACGTGGAACACAGACATCGCAAACAAGAAATGTGAGCCGAAACCTAAGAAAAACAGATGGATAGTCAGTGTGATTTTTGCCGCCGGGTTGGACATGTTAAAAATTCATGCTGAGAGAAGAAGGACTAAAACCAATGAGAGTCACTCCTGGACGGGAGTTGGATGGCCAGAGGAATGTTTGATGCCTGTATAATATCAACACTGTGAAAACTGAGCACAGTGGAAAAACTGACCACACTGTAAATACAAATGGCTCTTCGGTTCTTTGACCGGATGTTTCCGGTAGTCAGACATACACTGGATGAGATACTTTAAGTAAAGTATAAAGTACAAATACTGACTGAACTGCTATCAGTAGTAAGAATTCTTGGGCTGGAGCTGAAGTAGCAACATGCCGAGCTGGCCGTTTTACTCATGATATCCGTATTGATGGTACCTTCAACCTCAATCTAGTGAATGTTTTGACTGATTTGGTCTCTGGTGTGAGCATCATAAGTAAAGCAATAGCTTCACGCCTTCACTCGTGCAGTCTGCTTCCCACTGACAATAGAACTGTTGTGCCAGCTATTTGGGGATCAATTATACCTTTGGTGGCGAGCAGATGTCTGTCATGTATTATGTGGCTCAAGCATTTCCCTATGACTGTTCACTGGAACTGACACTATGCAAACAAGTAGAATGTAGATAGACTTCCTCAAATGCACTAATACTTGATTAAATTTTACTGTACATATGCTACATGCTGATAATCTTACAGGAACCAGCTGTATGGGAAAATCTGTTAAATGAATACAGCGACATTTATCTCACTGGATCTAGTTTGGACGTCAAAGGGAAAATTGTGTGGGAAAAACCTGTTAAATGAATACAGCGATATTTATCTCACTGGATCTAGTTTGGACGTCAAAGGGAAAATTGTGTGGGAAAAACCTGTTAAATGAATACAGCGACATTTATCTCACTGGATCTAGTTTGGACGTCAAAGGGAAAATTGTGTGGGAAAACCTGTTAAATGAATACAGTGACATTTCAGTTGATAAGGATGCAGATCTAGGCAGAACCAATTTTACTCAACATGAAAAAAACACCCAAGGGAATGATTCAATAAAACTTTGACCACACCGGGTACCATCAATCCGGAGAGATATGATTAAAAGGGAAGTAGATAAGATGCTGGATGATGCGGTTATCCCCCAATCTGCTAGTTCCTGGTCACATCCTGTTGTGTTGGTTCAAATACTAGATCAGTCATGTCGCTTTTATGTGGAATATCGAGCCTTGAACTCAGTCTTTAAGAATTTTGTGTACCCAATATTGTTAATACCACTTAACCTGGGGCTAGTGCCCGTAATAGGAGCCATGCTCATTACATCTGCATGATGCATTTATGAACAGTTGCAATCAGTGGGCGACTGAGATACTTATTTAATTGTTATTTGACCTGGAACTCTTTCACGGACTACGAATTTGAACTTTGATATGGAATTCATGCCTGGAATATCCACTGAGTGTCCGGCATCATTGAAAACTGATGAACGCTTCTCTCTTGTGTGTTACCGGCTTAATTTCTTATTTGTATAATTTCTTACATACCTTTGTCTTTAGGAGCTAGTGTTAAACGTTGTTTTGGAAATGGATCTTGCGATTACTGACTTGGAACGCCCTTTATGGGCTACGAATGGTATAGGAATGTCGGACATGACGCTTATATTTGAAGGTGCTAAGTACTTCACATCCCTACACTTACTGTCGGGATAGTGGTAGGTGAAGGTACCGGTAGCCGAAAAGGACAGGAGGAAAAACAGCTTTCTCAATTTTTTGTGGTCATTAGGCCTTCACTGTTATGGCTTTTGGATTGGCAAATGCACCCAGCACCTTCCAACGTCTAATGGACTTATTCTTCGCTGGTTTGATCTGGAAAACCTTTGTGCTTTACATTGACGACATAATCACTTTCTCAGTTACCTTTGAAGAGCACGTTTCTCGACTCCGTCAAGTGCTTCAGCGTATCCGTGAAGCAAACCTGAAGATGAAGTTGGCGAAGTCTGTATTCTGTCGGCCAAGTGTCAAATTTCTAGCTCACATTGATGGTGCTGATGGCATACGACCTGATGCGGAGAAAGTAAGAACTTCCAATGTGGGTGAACTCTGCAGTTTTCTGGGCGTTGTGTCGTATTATCACATTATCTGCATTGTCTCCCGAAGAAAGATGTAAAATTTTCATGGTGTCAGGAATGCAAAAACGCATACAAACAACCGAGAAACGCTCTTTGCACTACACCTACTTTACACTATCCAAATTTCTCTCTGCTATTTGTGCTCCACACAGACATCAGGAATCACGGATTAGGTGTTATATTGGCTCAGCTTGATGGTGAAGAAGAGCAAACGATTGTCCATGGAAGTCGGCAGCTGAAGAAAGCAGAAGAAAATTATGCAACCATTGAGAAAGAAGCCCTCACCCTTTTTAAGGGTATAAAGACGTTCCGTCATTATCTTTACCGTCAACCATTCACCGTTGTGACGGATCACACCCCACTGAGATGGCTGATGAGTCGGAAAAATCCCGTTGGAAAACTTGCCAGATGGTCACTGGAACTCCAGGAATATGACCTCAAGATCGAGCAAAGGCCAGGTGCAAAGCATGGTAATGCTGACGGCCTCTCGCGTTGACCGTATGCTGCTGCTCAAGTGCAACAATCTGATGATGTCGTTGGCTTTCGAAACACATTACATGTTCGCGTCTGCAATGTTGAGGTATCTAGAGGATAGTATCCTACTAGCAACGTCTACAGAGACTAGGAAAATTGTCGCCGAGTCGGGAGTCTATTTACTGGAGGTTGGTGTCTTGTATCACCTCTGGAGTCCAGGCTCACAAGGACCCGGAAAATATACCCGGAAACAGTTGGTAGTTCCGCAGTCAATTATCGCCGAGGTCTTGTTCATGTACTACGATGATCAAACAGCCGGTCACCTTGGTTTAATAAGACCTACGGAAAAAAAACCTCTTGTGGAGGACCATATGATCGTATCGCTGTAGATGTGTTAGGCCTGTTCCTGCCTACGGATGAGGGTAATCAGTATATTGTTGCGGTCAGCGACTACCTGACGAAATGACGAAAACCCTTCGCAATAAAGTCCCAAGATGCACGTACATGTGCCAAGCTATGTGTTGAAGAAATATTTGCTCGTCATGAAAATCCCAAAGTCCTCCTGGCAGACAGAGGGACGAACTTCTAACCCAAGCTGTTAAAAGAGATTTGCGAAATCGTGAACACTAAGAAAGTCAATACTTCTACCTATCATCAGCAGACAGATGGGCTCGTGGATAGGTTTAATCATACGTTGGCAACACTGCTGTAGATGTATGTTAGTAACCATTACCGTGACTGAGACTGTATCATACCATTCACACAGTTTGCCCACAAAACAAACATGCAAAAGAGCATCCAGGACACGCCTGAAGGTTCTGTTTACTCTAAGGTAGAGAACCCTTGTTACCAGTGGACACCGCACTCCTTTCGAGGATTTCAGCCTTTAAGGTTGCAGACGAACACAAAGATGAAGTCACGGTTCGTCCACGAGAAGCCCGTGAGCTGGTCAAAGCCAACATAGACCTGGCTGAACAGGAGGAGAAGAGCCACTATGACCACCATTCTCGTGAACCTCTGTCCCAGGAAGGCGATAAAGTGTCAGTGCATAATCCCAGACCTTCTCCGGGACTATGCAAGAAGTTTCCACATCCTCGGCCTGGGCCATATAGGAATGTCCAGCAAATTTCGCCGGTGTCCATTCCAAAGAAACCATTGTTGTTTCACCGTAATCTTGAGAGCATTATGTCGTTTCAACTGTTACGTATCACTATTAAATGAACCCTGACGACTGACAGACATGCTACTTCATTGTAATTCTTTAATTATACCTATCCTTGTTAGGAATCCTTAAGGACGTGGAGATATAATGTAAAGTCGTGCATCTAAGGAAACCGCAAGTTTTTGCTCTACTTTCGTGTGATATTTGATACACTTTCCATCTTGTAGGCGACTCCATTTTTTTTTCTGAAAAATGCTTGGAGTAGTTCCCAGTGATCACAAAAAGGAGGGGTAGGGATGTGACGGCGAGCAGTCCCCGTCTAGCACCAAACAAACCGAAAAAATGACAAACCGAACACTGCATATATATTTACTTTCGTCTGTATTATATTCACATTCACAAACAGGGGCATCGGTACATATTCTGTGGATAGCCTGGAGGGAATTAAGACTGGTAAACAGTCATGCCTACCTTAGTATGATAACACGGTGAAACGGGCACGGACATGCGGCCTCATATATTTTGCACAGTGGTGCTCAGCGGTTTTTCAATCCTTAAGTATTCCTGTATAATTTACCAGGTTTATGCTGGTCGATGAGGCATCCATGAGGCCTGGATTGTTAAATTTGATGAAAAGACAGCAATGACCAGTGACGTCAACTAAAAATGAGATCACTTTTTTTTTACTTAATTTAACTTTTCCGGTGCTAGCGGCCGCATAATTTCCTACTATTTAGGCCTTTACAACAATAGATAAATTATTACATAAATGACAATATAATGTGGTGATACCCGATGTAATTAGCCCTTTCGTCGGGTTTACTTGCACCGGAACAAAGAAATTTTGATGGAAAATTATACTGGTTTCTGGAACACAAACCAGAATACAGTATACAGTCTCCTATAAACAATACAGAGAGCCCAGCTGCATCAGGAGTACCATTAGGCGGCCTCAGGTTTTCATGTTCATCTGATAAAGTTTGAATCGAATTAAGGCATCCTTCACATTAGAACGTAAGCAAGAAAACATCTTTGAGCAGGCACATGCCTGACATTCATTCTTGTATTTGTAGTGGAATAAATTTTGGTAACACGAAGATAACTGCATAAGGCACACTGAAAGTACTGCTCTGTATTTCAACACGGTTTACTTTGTTGACAATTTTTTAACAGACTGTTTGTTAAAAGTAACAAACTAGACCTACTCTGTTACCGACCGTATTCTTGGCATAGTTAACAAAGACAAGTTTGTTTACTTTGAGTCGGCAGCTCCTTCTGCTGCGATTCTGAAACAAACGACCGCCTGGAGAGGTGGAAGAAAGAAGATGCCTGGACGATAACCTAAAGTTCTAACGAGGCCAATCGACGGATCGGTTAAGCCTACTTCTGCAAATGAATTTGCTAGCATTCAGGACTTTTCAGAGTCTAAGTGTTACGAATGTTAACTGGACAAATCATCATCGGAAACTAAGCTGTTGATATCATTTGTTTCAATGGTTTACAGTGTAGTGAATTTAAGGTATAACAGCTACTGAAATGAACAGGGACTGTACTGAAGGTTGAAGTGTACAGCCTTAGGCCCACATAAATTCGGCTACTTGTATCTTGCAATATATTTGTATGTCATCCACTGTGCTGGTCTGTCTCTCGGTGAATGTAGATCGTATTTTCTCAGATTCTCTTTGGTGTTTGACAGATTTTGTAAGACTTCCATTTGGTGTAAAATACAGTCGCTTGGAGCATTTGTTATGAAGATTTTGCCCCCAGTGACCCCAGTAGCACCAACGCAGACTGGGCGGCCCCTGTGGCACCGTCGCGATGTACGAGAGATCCGCCCTTATGGCACCATCGCGATGTATGGGAGTTCCGCCCCAATGGCGCCGTTGCGGTGTGTGAAAGTTCCGCCCCTATGGTGCCGTCGCGATGTATAAAAGTTCCGCCCCAATGGCGCCGTCGCGATGTATGAGAGTTCCGCCCGAATGGCGCCAAGGCGATGTATGAGAGTTCCGCCCCAATGGCGTCGTGGAGATGTATGAGAGTTCCGCCCCAATGGCGCCGTCGCGATGTATGAGAGTTCCGCCCTGATGGTGTCGTCGCGATGTATGACAGTTCCATCCTAGTGTCGTCTTCCCGATGCATGATACTTCTGCCTCAATGGCTTCGTTGCGATGTGTGACAGGTTCGCCCCAGTTGCCCCGTCGCGATGCGTGACAATTCCGCCCCAGGGGCGCCATCCCGATGTATGACAGTTCCGTCCCAGTAGCTCCGTCGCGATGTATGACTGTTCCACCCCAGTGGCTCCGTTGCAGACTGGGCCACCACAGAAGCGCCGTCGCGGACTGGTCGCAACGTATGAGAGTTCCGCCCCAGTGGCGTCGAGGCGATGTAAGACAGTTCCGCCTCAGTGGCGCCGTCACGATGTTTGACAGTTCTGTCCCAGAGGCGCCGTCACAAAGTATGACAGTTTCGGCCCAGTGGCGCCGTCATGACGTATGACAGTTCCACTCCAGTGGCGCCGTGGCGTTGTAGGACAGTACCGCCCCAATGGCGCCGTCGCGATATACGGCAGTTTCGGCCCAGTGGCGCCGTGGCGATGTATGAGTGTTGTGCCCCAATGCCACCGACGCGATGTATTAAAGTTGCACCAATGTGCCACGCATAGCGGTGCATGGACGACATTATACTCGGTGGCAGGCAGACAGATTTTTATAATTTTACTGGACATTGTGGCACTTCGGTTTCTTTGATATGCATTATTTCAGACAATGGGGGAATAATGTGTAAGTTACAACTTATTTGGTGCAGAAGTTTTCTCTGTAGTGGGCACACAAAATTTGGTTGGTAGTCCTGACAACAATAATAAAGGGTATCGCCCGGAGGGTGGATTATCTAAATATTGCACCATGACATACAGTGGTCACTAAAAAGGGCACGTCATACCCGGAAATTCCTAACGTTCCCTAACATCCCTACAAAGACTGACTTTCATATGTTGTTACCAAACAAGGCCATACCCTGTTGTTGAGCAGGGTCTTGAAAATACGGGGCAAAGTTGGTTACGTGGTATACCGACGATTTCGGATTTCGTGAAATTTTGAATCTTTTAAAGGATGAAACGATTGCTCTAAAATGTTATCTTCTTGTACACAGAATCTAAGTGCATATATATAGTTTAAAAAAAGGTTTCAAAATGCCTTCACAACTTTTAAATCTTGCCATTGGTCGAAAACATGATGTGACAAAAAGGTTTGCATTTTGATATAACCCTGAAGCATTCTGATGTATTTCTGGCCTTGCAAAGAAATAATATAATTTTTGTTCGCACCATATTTATTGTTATGTTTACGCCAAAGGCAGCATAATATATATAATTCGCGCCCGAAGTGAATAATTTTCAGTCTTTGACATTTGTGGATACATGTGTTTGAAGATAAAGCTAGGTGTTTAAAATGGTACTTAGTCCAACATGCTCTCCTTGTAAATAACCATACAGCACGTACCTTATTCTGTACGTTGACATTGGCTCCGTGCTCAATCAACAGACGAACAAGGTCCATATCATCTATCTTCACTGCCGCAAACAACGCCGTCTCTCCTTCCTGTGGGATGTCACAATAATATGCCATTTATATACTCGTGACACGGTTTCTTCTCTAATTATTACTTCTCCCCAAAATAGCATCTCCTTTATATGGACAAGGATGTTATACTGGTTGAGGCTAGATTAAAGAAGGGTTCAGGTGAACACAACAAACGCTCCAACAAATACATTTGTTTGAAATGTATAAAGGACTACAAGCAGCATTGTGGTAAGTATAACCCCTGAGGAGAAACTTCATGGACAGAGATCCAAACTCTATGTGGAAAATAGTTTGGAGTTGTAGCCCGGTCACGAACTCATTTCTGTAGCATATAGAAGGAAAACGGCTATCTAGTTACCATGACAGCTGCAATGTGAGTCGTGAAACATTGTCGTCTGTGTATCTATGTATCCAACTCTGGGTGAAAAACAGAAGGTTGGGGTGTTCCCCGAAAACGAAATCATACCTGTATATATATATATATATATATATATATATATATATATATATATATATATATATATATATATATATATATATATATATATATAGTATACATGGGGAAATTGGCAATCTGGTAACCATGACAACAGCGGAAATAAACAAATGTAAGTCGCGACACATCGTCACCTGGGCATGCTTGCTTATTCTCCGGCCGTACGTGGGGAGGCCTGGCAACAACCTGCGGATGGTCGTGGCCTTTTCCTGGGCTCTGCCCCGTTTCCTACCACCATAATTAATGCTGGCCGCCATCGTATAAGTGAAATGTTCTTAAGTACAGCGTAAAACACCAATCAAATAAGTAAATAAATAGATTTAAAAAATTGGCCATAACTACCCAATGGAGATCCGTTTGCGAGTAATGTATGCAACGATGTTAGCAACATTTTCTGCAGAATTTTACAGAGAATCTGTTTATTTTTGTTGGTATTTTGTACCCCCTAATATTTGCATGCACAGAGGAACCAGGGCACCTGAATGGAAAATCAGTTTAGACTGTATTCCTGGAAAAAACCCCAGAAATAAAACATTTATTTTAATATCGGTCTTATTTAGTCTAGAGTCAGAGACAATGTAAAAATCATCGTAAGTATACACCACATACCTTATTCTGTATATTGACGTCAGCGCCTCTCTCTACCAACAGACGAACAAGATCCAGATTATTGGCCCTCAAAGCTAAAAGCAAAGGCGTCTTCCCACCCTGTAACAGTTAAAAATAGTGTGCAGATGAAGTCAAGACTGAGTGTCAAAAAAGGCGCCGAGACTTTTGACAAATACAGGTTTTTATTTGGAAATAAATTTTACAGGATTACATTTCCGAAAACACCAACAGAATTTATCAAACACTAACCAGGTTGGCAATCTAACATTAACAAATAATACAAACACACCGAAATTGTGTACATAACATTAGCTTAGTTTCTGAACATTTGGATTCTACAATTCTACACCAGTTGTCACCACACAAAGAATACGTGTCCAGTATAAACATACATTATTTTTACGAACTACCAAATAAACAACTGTCACGTTCGTGTGGAACAGGTGACAGTAAGGTAACATGTTCACATAATTCAGTTGTCAGTCTTGTCCATTGTGAGTGTTACTCATGTAGCTAACGAATTGTACATTCCCTGGCTGTGTTACCAGTTACATATATACCTGGATGATTTCTTTTATTTCCAGGGCGCCGACATTTATGTAAAATCAAAATTTGGTACTAGAGCATGATGTACGTGACAACTGATTGTATTTTAAGCAGGCAGGCTTCAGTAGCACAGTCTGTGTAAAGTCGTGAACTGTTTGTTACTGTACACCTGCGGCACCTTTCGGTACATATATCTTTACGTCTTTCTGTTAAATTACCGTAAATGACGTCATAAAGTCTTGAGTAATCGTACCAGTTCTGTCCTACATATTCAAGGCATCCTCAATATATGTTTACAAATTCAGTTCACATTCCCTTGAGTCTAGAATTAGTTCAGAAACCCTTCAAATATTTTTTACCCAGATAACATTAAAAAATCGTTTTTGAGGATAACTGAAACATAAATCCCTAGTTTACAATGACACAGATAACGTGGTCTTTCATTTGATCTGTGGATGACGTACTAGATCCTGAATTTTCACACTTCAGCTGCATTTCTGACTAGGAGACGAAGGCGATCCAGATCATTTGCCCCTTATAAGCCAGGAGAATTGGTGTCTTTCCAAATATACAAACTACGACCTTATCTCCCGGAAAGCAGAACTTGCGCTGATTTACCTACCACGCCAAACTTTCATTTCCCAAAATTTTAACTTCAAACATATTGCAATAAAAACGAAATTGCAAGTAACATCACTGTATAGTTTTACCTTCTTTTGCTTAAACCATGGTGCTACGGGGCGCGACATTCGCTATTGTTGAAGTATTCACATAAATAGTTAGAATAAAGCCCTAACTGATGTAGATTAAAAAGAAGCCTTGTTTCACAGGTGACAAATTCAGGGTTTAACACCGCTAGTCAAATCTCGAGAATGTGCAGCATTAGAGGCATTTGACGAGGTACGAAACAAGGTTCAGCGGTGTCGGGTGACACAACAAACACCGTGTCGAAGGTCTTAAAGTCCTCAAAATGAAGAAAATGTGGCAAAAACTGCACATTTCATGGTGCCATTCTGTTTTATTCTCTCCACATAGGTCATGTTTACAAACCAAATACAGGTCAAAATTCTGCATCTGAAAAGGGTTTAAGACCGCAGGGATTTCACAATGTTACATGTAGATCGTCACGTATGTACAATGTGTGTTTCCAAAACAACAACAACTCACCTTATTCCGAATGTTAATATCCCCGCCCAGATCCACAATCTGACGGACAAGATCCACATTATTTTTACGCACTGCCCAATGAACAGCCGACTCTCCTTTCTGTGGAATGTCACAATAACATACATGTAGCAGGTTCATAGACACCAGAGGTATAGATGTATCTCCCGATTGTTAGTGTATATCGTGTAGGTAAAGGAACTATCTATTGATAAACCCAACTGACAAAGAACAGCACAGTCTCGCAATCACACTCAGCACCACAGCAGCATGGCAATGCACCACAGTGGCGCAATGACACTGTACCACAGTGCCGCGGTCACACACAGCACCACAGTACCGTTGCGATGTAATACAGTGTCGCAGTCACCCTGTACCACGGTACCGCAGTCACACTGTACCACGTTGCCGCGGTCATGCACTGCATAACAGCACCATAGAGATGTACCACCCTGCCGCAATGACACTGTCCCACAGTGCCGCGGTCGCACACAAGCACCACAGCACCGTAGCGATGTACTAAGTTGCCGCGGTCACACTGTACCAAAGTGCCGCGGTCACACACAGCACCACAGTGCCGTTGCGATGTACTACAGTGTTGCAGTCACACTGTACCACGGTGCCGCAGTCACACTGTACCACGTTGCCGCGGTCATGCACTGCATCACAGCACCATAGTGATGTACCACCGTGCCGCAATTACACTGTCCCACGTTCCCGCGGTCGCACACAAGCACCACAGCCATGTACTAAGGTGCCGCGGTCACACTGTACCAAAGTGCTGTGGTCACACACAGTACCACAGCGATGGACTACGGTGTCGCAGACACACTGTACCACGGTGCCGTGGTCATATAGTGCACCACAACACCATAGCGATGCACCACAGTGCAACAATGATACGTACCACAGTGCCGTGGTCACACACAGCACCACAGCACCGTAGCAATGTACTACGGTGCCGGGCTCACACCACTAACGTGCCCCGATTATACACAGCACCACAGCACCGTAACGATGGACTACGGTGCCCTGGTCACACTATATCACGGTCATACACTGCACCACAATATCATAGCGATGTACCACAGTGCCACAACGACACTGTACCACTGTGCCGCGGACGCACACAGCACCACAGCCCCGTAGCGATGTTCTACAGTGCCGCGCTCACACTTTACCAAAGTGCCGCGGTCATGCACTGCAACACAACACCATAGCGATGTACCACAGTGCCGCAATGACACAGCACCAAAGACTGAGGTATGGTGTAATTTGATCAGTAGTGTGCAGTGTGCCACACAAAGCGGTGCATGAACTACATTATACCTTGTGAGGGCCCGACAGAATTTTGGCTAGAAATTATGGCACCCCAGTTTTGTCACTTATCGTGAAAGTGAAGAATTATTGAGTATGGCGTTAATTAACACTAAATCAGTAAATAAAAGAAATGTATTATTTATAAACACTTCGTGGCGAACGGCTACATGTATCTTTCCTTTCCTCGGGATGTTAAACTGACATAATAGGAGTAATAGGCGAAGAAAAAAGAACTCTGCAGAAGGGCCACTCAAATCGTTAATACAAGTCCCCGAACCTGGTTCGCTTGAATAATTTCTATAACATCATGAATTATATGTGATGACAAGAAAACCCATCAGCAATCCCAGGTCAGTGACATCGAAGAAATCACTATTAAAACCAGTACACATTTTTACAGAATTGTACGCCTTGATTCCTTTCCATGGTGTATCTTTTTTCCACGTTAGTGTCGCTTGAGCCATGTCGTTAAGCAGTGTGTAGGATGCTGGTAGTTAAGCATTAATTGGACAATTCGTATGCAAACCTAAACCAGGAAAACTGACAAGAGACGGGAATTTACTGCTTAAGTGTGTTATGTAGCATTTATATGACTGTCCTCGCTGATCTGGAGTTACTATCGACATTGTAGTACTTTCTACCCTATGAGTGCACGATGAAGGATTGGTTTTTCACCAACTTGCACTAAGCTGTGATGAACAGAACCAAGCTGACACTGCGAGGAAAGGTTTCTTGGTAACATATGTATTGATATAGGGATATATAGGGATCGCCAGAGAGGAAACCAGCATCGTCCATTGGAAGAAAAAAGTTGGAGTTATTAGTGGAACAAATGCCGTCAATGAACGCATAGCTGGGAACTCAGAGAAGGATAGAAGCCAGAACTACCAGGCCTTTCGTGGTAGAGGACGTGGAACACAGACATCGCAAACAAGAAATGTGAGCCGAAACCTAAGAACAACAGACGGGCAGCCAGTGTGTAATTTTTGCTGCCAGGTTGGAAATGTTGAAAATTAATGCTGAGACAAGAAGGACTAAAACCAATGAGGGTCACTCCTGGACGGGAGTTGGATGGCCAGAGGAATGTTTGATGCCTGTATGATATCAACACTGTACAAACTGAGCACAGTGGAAAAACTAACTACACTGTAAATACAAACGGTTCTTTGACCGGATGTTTTCGGTAGTCAGACATAAACTGGATGAGATACTTTAAGTAACGTATAAAGTACAAATACTGACTGTACTGCTGACAGTAGTAAGAATTCCCGGACTGGAGCTGAAGTAGCAACATGCCGTGCTGGCCGTATTAATCATGTATTGCTGGTACGCTCAACCTCAATCCAGTGAATGTTTTGGTGGATTTGGTCTCTGGTGTGAGCATCATAAGTAAAGCAATAGCTTCACGCCTTCACTCGTGCAGTCTGCTTCCCACTGACAATAGAACTGTTGTGCCATCTACTGGGGGATCGATCATACCTTTGGTGGCGAGCAGATGTCTGTCATGTATTTTGTGGCTCAACCATTTCCCTATGACTGTCTCATTGGAACTTACACTATGCAATCAGGTAGAATGTACATAGACTTCCACACATGCACTGTTACTTGGTTAAATGTTACTGTAGATATGCTACATGCTGATAATCTTACAGGAACCAGCTGGCCTGTTTGTCTGTTAGATTCAGTACAAATCCCAGGTCGATCAGAAGTCACAATGTGGACAAATATTTGTAAGTTAGCGTATGGACTGGTTGGTGTGGAACCACGAGAAGAACTTGTATCACAGTTCAGCTTTTACCTAGCCCATGTGCTGGCCACCAGTGAACAATCGTGTGTATCAGTTAGAATTGCAAATAGATGCCCTGAACCTGTGCAAGTGGGAAAATCTATCAGAGAGGGTGCACTCCAGAGGTGATACAAGGCACCATCCTCCAGTAAATAGACTCCCGACTCGGCGACAATTTTCCTACTCTCTGTAGTCGTTGCTGGTAGGATAGATACTATCCTCTAGATACCTCACCAGACGTGAACATGTCCTTGATTTGGGATGTTCGAAATAACATCTTTCAGGTACTAAATCGACGTGATGGCTCCACAACAACAGCTAACCTTCAACCTTCAGGAGAAAAGGTGCCAGTTAGTGATCAGATTGATCTCACTGGATCTAATTTGGAGTTCAAAGGGAAAGTTGTGTGGGAAAACCTGTTAAATGAATACAGCGACATTTATCTCACTGGATCTAATTTGGACTTCAAAGGCAAAATTGTGTGGGAAAAACCTGTTAAATGAATACAGTGACATTTTAGTTGATAAGGATGCAGATCTAGGCAGAACCAATTTGACTCAACACGAAAAAAACACCCAAGGAAATGATTAAATAAAATTTTGACCATACCGGGTACCATCAATGCGGAGAGATATGATTAAAAGGGAAGTAGATAAGATGCCGGATAATAGGGTTATCCCCCCATCTACTAGTTCCTGGTCAGATCCTGTTGTGTTGGTTCAAATGCTAGATCAGTCATGTCGCTTTTATGTGGAATATCGAGCCTTGAACGCAGTCGTTAAGAATTTTGTGTACCCAATATTGTTAATACCGCTTAACCTGGGGCTAGTGGCCGTAATAGGAGCCATGCTCATTACATCTGCATGATGCATTTATGAACAGTTGCAATCAGTGGGCGACTGAGATACTTATTTAATTGTTATTTGACCTGGAACTCTTTCACGGACTACGAATTTGAACTTTGATATGGAATTCATGCCTGGAATATCCACTGAGTGTCCGGCATCATTGAAAACTGATGATCGCTTTTCTCTTGTGGCTTCATTTCTTATTTGTATAATTTCTTACATACCTTTGTCTTTGGGAGCTAGTGTTAAACGTTGTTTTGGAAATGGATCTTGCGATTACTGACTTGGAACGCCCTTTATGGACTACGAATGGTATATGAATGTCGGACATGACGCTTATATTTGAAGGTGCTAAGTACTTCACAACCCTACACTTATTGTCGGGACAGTGGTAGGTGAAGGTAGCCAAAAAGTACAGGGGGAAAAACAGCTTTCTCAATTTTTTGTGGCCATTGCGAGTTTACTGTTATGGCTTTTGCGTTGGCAAATGCACCCAGCACCTTCCAACGTCTAATGGACTTACTCTTGGCTGGTTTGATCTGGAAAACCTGTATGCTTTACATTGACGACAAAATCACTTTCTCAGTTACCTTTGAAGAGCATGTTTCTCGACTCCGTCAAGTGCTTCAGCGTATCCGTGAAGCAAATCTCAAGATAAAGTTGGCGAAGTCTGTATTCTGTCGGCCAAGTGTCAAATTTCTAGCTCACATTGATGGTGGAAGTAAGAACTTCCAATGTGGCTGAACTCTGCAGTTTTCTGGGCGTTGTGTCGTATTATCGCATTATCTGCATTGTCTCCCGAAGAAAGATGTAAAATTTTCATGGTGTCAGGAATGCGAAAACGCATACAAACAACCGAGAAACGCTCTTTGCACTACACCTACTTTACGCTATCCAAATTTCTCTCTGCTATTTGTGCTCCACACAGACACCAGGAATCACGGATTAGGTGTTGTATTGGCTCAGCTTGATGGTGAAGAAGAGCAAACGATTGCCCATGGAAGTCGGTAGCTAAAGAAAGCAGAACAAAATTATGCAACAATTGAGAAAGAAGCCCTCACCCTCTTTTTGGGGTATAAAGACGTTCCGTCATTATCTTTACCGTCAACCATTCACCGTTGTGACGGATCACACCCCACTCAGATGGCTGATGAGTCAGAAATATCCCGTTGGAAAACTTGCCAGATGGTCACTGGAACTCCAGGAATATGACCTCAAGATCGAGCACAGGTCAGGTGTAAAGCATGGTAATGCTGACGGCCTGTCGCGTTGACCGTATGCTGCTGCTCAAGTGCAACAATCTGATGATGTCGTTGGCTTTCGAAACACATTATTTCGGACATCCCAAATGAAGGACATGTTCGCGTCTGCAATGTTGAGGTATCTAGAGGATGGTATCCTACCAGCAACGTCTACAGAGACTAGGAAAATCGTCGCCGAGTCGGGAGTCTATTTACTGGAGGATGGTGTCTTGTATCACCTCTGGAGTCCAGACTCACGGGGACGCGGAAAATATACCCGGAAACAGTTGGTAGTTCCGCAGTCAATTATCGCCGAGGTCTTGTTCATGTACTACGATGATCAAACAGCCGGTCACCTTGGTTTAATGATACCTACGGAAAAAAGCCTCTTGTGGAGGACCATATGATCGTATCGCTGTGTTAGGCCCGTTCCTGCCTACGGATGAGGGTAATCAGTATATTGTTGTGGTCAGCGACTACCTGACGAAATGACGAAAACCCTTCGCAATAAAGTCCCAAGAAGCACGTATATGTGCCAAGCTATGTGTTGAAGAAATATTTGCTCGTCATGAAAGTTCTAAAGTCCTCCTGTCAGACAAAGGAACGAACTTCTAACCCAAGCTGTTAAAGGAGATTTGCGAAGTCATGAACACTAACAAAGTAAATAATTCTACCTATCCTCAGCAGACCGATGGGCTCGTGGAAAGGTTTAATCATACGTTGGCAACACTGCTGTCCATGTATGTTAGTAAGCATTACCGTGACTGGGACGGTATCATACTATTCACACAGTTAGTCTACAAAACAAGCATGCAAAAGAGCATTCAGCAAACGCCTTTCTATTTACTCTATGGTAGACAACTGTTACCAGTGGACACCGCACTCCTTTCGAGGATTTCAGCCTTTAAAGTTGCAGGCAGTCTACAAAGATGAAGTCACGGTTCGTCCACGAGAAGCCCGTGAGCTGGCCAAAGCCAACATAGACCTGGCTGAATAGAAGCAGAAGAGCCACCATGATGACCATTCTCCCAGGAAGGCGATAAAGTGTCAGTGCATAATCCCAGACCTTCTCCGGGACGAGAAGTTTCCACATTCTCGGACAGGGCCATATAGGATTATCCAGCAAATTTCGCCGGTGTCCATACCAAAGAAACCATTGTTGTTTCACCATAATCTTGAGAGCATTATGTCGTTTCAACTGTTACGTATCACTATTAAATGAACCCTGGCAGTTGGAGAAGACATGCTACTTCATTGTAATTCTTTAATTATACCTATCCTTGTTAGGAATCCTTAAGGACGTGGAGATATAATGTAAAGTCGTGCATCTAAGGAAACCGCAAGTTTTTGCTCTACCTTCGTGTGATATTTGATACACTTTCCATCTTGTAGGCGACTCAATTCTTGGTAAAGTCTGATTGCGTGTCTTCCGTGATGTGGGAAAGTAAAGTTTTCTGAAAAATGCTTGGAGTAGTTCCCAGTGATGACAAAAAAGGAGGGGTAGGGATGTGACGGCGAGCAGTCCCCGTCTAGCACCAAACAAACCGAAAAAATGACAAACCGAACACTGCATATATATTTACTTTCGTCTGTATTATATTCACATTCACAAACAGGGGCATCAGTACATCGTCTGCGGATAGCCTGGAGGGAATTAAGGCTGGTAAACAGTCATGCCTACCTTAGTATGATAACACGGTGAATCGGGCACGGACATGCGCCTTCATACATTTTGCACAGTGGTGCTCAGCGGTTTTTCAATCCTTAAGTATTCCTGTGTAATTTACCAGGTTTATGCTGGTCGATGAGGCATCCATGAGGCCTGGATTGTTAAATTTGATGAAAAGACAGCAATGACCAGTGACGTCAAATAAAAATGAGATTTAACTTTCCCGGTGCTAGCGGCCGCATAATTTCCTACTATTTAGGCCTTTACAACAATAGATAAATTATTACATAAATGACAATATAATGTGGTGATACACGATGTAGTTAGCCCTTTCGTCGGGTTTACTTGCACCGGAACAAAGAAATTTTGATGGAAAATTATACTGGTTTCTGGAATACAAACCAGAATACAGTATACAGTCTCCTATAAACAATACAGAGAGCACAGCTGCATCAGGAGTACCATTAGGCGGCCTCAGGTTTTCATGTTCATCTGATAAAGTTTGAATCGAATTAAGGCATCCTTCACATTAGAACGTAAGCAAGAAAACATCTTTGAGCAGACACATGCCTGACATTCATTCTTTTATTTGTAGTGGATTAAATTTGGGTAACACGAAGATAACTGCATAAGGCACAATGAAAATACTGCTTTGTATTTCAACACGGTTTACTGTGTTGACAATTTTTTAACAGACTGTTTGTTAAAAGTAACAAACTAGACCTACTCTGTTACCGACCGTATTCTTGGCATAGTTAACAAAGACAAATTTGTTTACTTTGAGTCGGCAGCTCCTTCTTCCGCGATTCTGAAACAAACGACCGTCTGGAGAGGTGGAAGAGAGAAGATGCCTGGGCGATAACCTAAAGTTCAAACGAGGCCAATCGACGGATCGGTTAAGCCTACTTCTGCAAATGAATTTGCAAGCATTCGGGACTTTTCAGAGTCTAAGTGTTACGAATGTTAACTGGACGAATCATCGGAAACTAAGCTGTTGATATAATTTGTTTCAATGGTTTACAGTGTAGTGAATTTAAGGTATAACAGCTACTGAAATGAACAGAGACTGTACTGAAGGTTGAAGTGTACAGCCTTAGGCCCACATTAATTCGGCTACTTGTATCTTGCAATACATTTGTATGTCATCCACTGTGCCGGTCTGTCTCTCGGTGAATGTAGATCGTATTTTCTCAAATTCTCTTCGGTGTTTGACAGATTTTGTAAGACTTCCATTTGGTGTAAAATACAGTCGCTTGGAGCATTTGTTATGAAGATTCTGCCCCCAGTGACCCCAGTAGCACCAACGCAGACTGGGCGGCCCCTGTGGCACCGTCGCGATGTACGAGAGATCCGCCCTTATGGCGCCGTCGCGATGTATGGGAGTTCCGCCCCAATGGCGCCGTCGCGGTGTATGAAAGTTCCGCCCCTATGGTGCCGTCGCGATGTATAAAAGTTCCGCCCCAATGGCGCCGTCGCGATGTATGAGAGTTCCGCCCCAATGGCGCCGTCGCGATATACGGCAGTTTCGGCCCAGTGGCGCCGTGGCGATGTATGAGTCTTCTGCCCCAATGCCACCGACGCGATGTGTTAAAGTTGCACCAATGTGCCACGCATAGTGGTGCATGGACGACATTATACTCGGTGGCAGGCAGACAGATTTTTATAATTTTACTGGACATTGTGGCACTTCAGTTTCTTTGATATGCATTATTTCAGACAATGGGGGAATAATGTGTAAATTACAACTTATTTGGTGCAGAAGTTTTCTCTGTAGTGGGCACACAAAATTTGGTTGGTAGTCCTGACAACAATAATAAAAGGTATCGCCCGGAGGGTGGATTATCTAAATATTGCACCATGACATACACTGGTCACTAAAAAGGGCACGTCATACCCGGAAATTTCTAGCATTCCCTAACATCCCTACACAGACAGACTTTCATATGTTGTTACCAAGCAAGGCCATACCCTGTTGTTGAGCAGTGTCTTGAAAACACGGGGCAAATTTGGTTACGTGGTTTACCGACGATTTCGCATTTCGTGAAATTTTGAATTTTTTAAAGGATGAAACGATTGCTCTAAAATGTTATCTTCTTATACACAGAATCTAAGTGCATATATATAGTTTAAAAAAAAGGTTTCAAAATTCCTTCACAACTTTTAAATCTTGCCATTGGTCGAAAACATGATGTGACAAAAAGGTTTGCATTTTGATATAACCCTGAAGCATTCAGATGTATTTTTGGCCTTGCAAAGAAATAATATAATTTTTGTTCGCACCATATTTATTGTTATGTTTACGCCAAAGGCAGCATAATATATATAATTCGCGCCCGAAGTGAATAATTTTCCGTGTTTGACATTTGTGGATACATGTGTTTGAAGATAAAACTAGGTGTTTAAAATGGTATTTAGTCCAACATGCTCTCCTTGTAAATAACCATACATCACGTACCTTATTCTGTACGTTGACATTGGCTCCGTGCTCAATCAACAGACGAACAAGGTCCATATCATCTATCTTCACTGCCCAAAACAACGCCGTCTCTCCTTCCTGTGGGATGTCACAATAATAAGTCATTTTTATACTTGTGACACAGTTTCTTCTCTAATTATTACTGCTCCCCAAAATAGCATCTCCTTTATATGGACAAGGATGTTGTACTGGTTGAGGCTAGATTAAAAAAGGGTTCAGGTGAACACAACAAACGCTCCAACAAATACATTTGTTTGAAATGTATAAAGGAATACTAGCAGCATTGTGGTAAGTATAACCCCTGAGGAGAAACTTCATGGATAGAGACCCAAACACTATGTGGAAAATAGTTGGGAGTTGTAGCCCGGACACGAACTCATTTCTGTAGCATATAGAAGGAAAACGGCTATCTAGTTACCACGCCAGCTGCAAAAATGGACAAATGTGAGTCGTGAAACATTGTCGTCTGTGTATCTATGTATCCAATTCTGGGTGAAAAACAGAAGGTTGGGATGTTCCCCGAACACGAAATGATACATATATATATATAGTATACATGGGGAAACTGGCGATCTGATAACCATGAAAACAGCGGAAATGAACAAATGTAAGTCGCGACACATCATCATCTGCGCATGCTTGCTTACTCTCCGGCCGTACGTGGGAAGGCCTGGCAACAACCTGCGGATGGTCGTGGCCTTTTCCTGGGCTCTGCGTCGTTTCCTACCACCATAATGTTGGCCGCCATCGTATAAGTGAAATATTCTTAAGCGCCGCGTAAAACACCAATCAAATAAGTAAATAAATAGACAAATAAAAACTAAATAAAAAAAGATTTAAAAAGTTGGCCATAACTACCCAATGAAGATCCGTTTGCGAGTAATGTATGCAACGGTGTTAGCAACATTTTCTACAGGGTTTTTAGAGAGAATCTGTTTATTTTTGTTGGTATTTTGTACCCCCTAATATTTGCATGCACAAAGGAACCAGGACACCTCAATGGAGAATCAATTTAGACTGTATTCCTGGAAAAAACCCCAGAAATAAAGCATGTGTTTTACTGTTGGTCTTATTTAGTTTAGAGTCAGAGCAATGAGAAAATCAATGTAAGTTTACACCACATACCTCATTCTGTACATTGACATCAGCGCCTCTCTCTACCAACAGACGAACAAGATCCAGATTATTTGCCCTCAGGGCTAAAAGCAAAGGCGTCTTCCCATCCTGTAAAAGGTAAAAATAGTGTGTTGATCAAGTCAAGACTGAGTGTCAAAAAAGGCGCCGAAACTTTTGACAAATACAGGTTTTTATTTGGGAATAAATTTTACAGGATTACATTTCCGAAAACACCAACAAAATTTATCAAACACTAACCAGGTTGTCAATCTAATATTGACAAATAATACAAACTCACCGAAATTGTGTACATAACATTAGCTTCATTTCTGAACATTTGGATTCTACAATTCTAAACCAGTTGTCACCACACACAGAATACGTGTCCAGTATAAACATACATTATTTTTACGAAGTGCCAAATGAACAACTGTCTCGTTCGTGTGGAACAGGTGACAGTAAGGTAACATGTTCACATAATTCAGTGCTATGTGTAGTATTGTCAGTCTTGTCCATTGTGAGTGCTACTCATGTAGCTAACGAATTGTACATTCCCTGGCTGTGTTACCAGTTACATATATACCTGTATGATTTCTTTTATTTCCAGGGCGCCGACATTTATGTAAAATCAAAATTTGGTACTAGAGCAAGATGTACGTGACGACTGATTGTATTTTAAGCAGGCAGACTTCAGTAGCACAGTCTGTGTAAAGTCGTGAACTGTTTGTTAGTGTACACCTGCGGCACCATTCGGTACATATATCTAGGCGTCTTTCTGGTAAATTACCGTAACTGACGTCATAAAGTATTGAGTAATCGTACTAGTTCTGTCCTACATATTCAAGGCATCCTCAATGTATGTTTACAAATTCAGTTCATACTCCCTTGAGTCTAGAATTAGTTTAGAAACCCTTCAAATATTTTTTATCGTTTTTGAGGATAACTGAAACATAAATCCCTAGTTTACAATGATACAGATAACGTGGTCTTTCATTTGATCTGTGGATGACGTACTAGATCCTGAATTTTCACACTTCAGCTGCATTTTTGACTAGGAGACGAAGGCGATCCAGATCATTTGCCCCTAATGAGCCAGGGGCATTGGTGTCTTTCCAAATATACAAACCACGACCTTATCTCCCGGAAAGTAGAACTTGCGCTGATTCACCTACCACGCAAAACTTTCATTTCCCAAACTTTTAACTTCAAACATATTGCAATAAAAACGAAATTGCAAGTAACATCATTGTATAGTTTTACCTTCTTTTGCTTAAACCATGGTGCTACGGGGCGCGACATTCGCTATTGTTGAAGTATTCACATAAAGAGTTAGAATAAAACCCTAACTGATGTAGATTAAAAAGAAGCCTTGTTTCACAGGTGACAAATTCAGGGTTTATTGTGTAACCCGACACCGCTGAACCTTGTTTTGTACCGAGTCAAATCTCGAGAATGTGCAGCATTAGATGTATTTGACGAGGTAGGAAACAAGGTTCAGCGGTGTCGGGTGACACAACAAACACCGAGTCGAAGGTCTTAAAGTCCTCAAAATGAAGAAAATGTGGCAAAAACTGCACATTTCATGGTGCCATTCTGTTTTATTCTCTCCACATAGTTCATGTTTACAAACCAAATACAGGTCAAAATTCTGCATCTAAAAAGGGTTTAAGACCGCAGGGATTTCACAATGTTACATGTAGATCGTCACGTATGTACCGCGCGTGTTTCCAAAACAACCACAACAACTCACCTTATTCCGAATGTTGATATCCCCGCCCAGATCCACAATCTGACGGACAAGATCCACATTATTTTTACGCACTGCGCAATGAACAGCCGACTCTCCTTTCTGTGGAATGTCACAATAACATACATGTAGCAGGTTCATAGACACCAGAGGTATAGATGTATCTCCCGATCGTTAGTGTATATCGTGTAGGTAAAGGAACTATCTATTGATAAACCGAAGTGACCAAGAACAGCACAGTCTCGCAATCACACACAGCACCACAGCACCATGGCAATGCACCACAGTGGCACAATGACACTGTACCACAGTGCCGCGGTCACACACAGCACCACAGTACCGTTGCGATGTACTACAGTGTCGCAGTCACACTGTACCACGGTGCCGCAGTCACACTGTACCACGTTGCCGCGGTCATACGCTACATCACAGCAACATAGCGATGTACCACCGTGCCGCAATGACACTGTCCCACAGTGCCGCGGTCGCACACAAGCACCACAGCAACGTAGCGATGTACTAAGTTGCCGCGGTCACACTGTACCAAAGTGCCGCGGTCACACACATTACCATAGCACCGTAGCGATGGACTACGGTGTCGCAGACACAATGTACCACGGTGCCGCGGTCATACACTGCACCACAACACCATAGCTATGCACCACAGCGCAACAATGACACTTACCACAGTGCCGTGGTCGCACACAGCACCACAGCACCGTAGCAATGTACTACGGTGCCGGGCTTACACTACCAACGTGCCCCGGTTATACACAGCACCACAGCACCGTAACGATGGACTACGGTGCCCTGGTCACACTATACCACGGTCATACACTGCACCACAATATCATAGCGATGTACCACAGTGCCACAACGACACTTTACCACTGTGCCGCGGACGCACCACAGCACCACAGCACCACAGCACCGTAGCCATGTTCTATAGTGCCGCGCTCACACTGTACCAAAGTGCCGCTGTCATGCACTGCAACACAACACCATAGCGATGTACCACAGTGCCGCAATGACACAGCACCAAAGACTGAGGTATGGCGTAATTTGATCAGTAGTGTGCGGTGTGCCACACAAAGCGGTGCATGAACTACATTATACCTTGTGAGGGCCCGACAGAATTTTGGCTAGAAATTATGGCGCCCCAGTTTTGTCACTTATCGTGAAAGTGAAGAATTATTGAGTATGGCGTTAATTAACACTAAATCAGTAAATAAAACAAATGTATTATTTATAAGCACTTCGTTGCGAACGGCTACATGTATCTTTCCTTTCCTCGGGATGTTAAACTGACATAATAGGAGTAATAGGCGAAGAAAAAAGAACTCTGCAGAAGGGCCACTCAAATCGTTAATACAAGTCCCCGAACCTGGTCCGCTTGAATAATTTCTATAACATCATGAATTATATGTGACGACAAGAAAACCCATCAGCAATCCCAGGTCAGTGACATCGAAGAAATCACTGTTAAAACCAGTACACATTTTTACAGAATTGTACGCCTTGATTCCTTTCCATGGTGTATCTTTTTTCCACGTTAGTGTCGCTTGAGCCATGTAGCTAAGCAGTGTGTAGGATGCTGGTAGTTAAGCATTAATTGGACAATTCGTATCCAGACCTAAACCAGGAAAACTGACAAGAGACGGGAATTTACTGCTTAAGTGTGTTAGGCATCATCTGTGTCACTGTCATCGCTGATCTGGCGTTACTCTCGATATTGTAGTTCTTTCTACCCTATGAGTGCACGATGAAGGATTGGTTTTTCACCAACTTGCACTAAGCTGTGATGAACAGAACCAAGCTGACACTGCGAGGAAAGGTTTCTTGGTAACATCTGTATTGATATAGGGATATATAGGGATCGCCAGAGAGGAAACCAGCATCGTCTATTGGAAGAAAAAAGTTGGAGTTATTAGTGGAACAAATGCCGTCAATGAACGCATAGCTGGGAACTCTACTGACAGAGAAGGATAGAAGCCAGAACTACCAGGCCTTTCGTGGTAGAGGACGTGGAACACAGACATCGCAAACAAGAAATGTGAGCCGAAACCTAAGAACAACAGACGGGCAGCCAGTGTGTAATTTTTGCTGCCAGGTTGGAAATGTTGAAAATTAATGCTGAGACAAGAAGGACTAAAACCAATGAGGGTCACTCCTGGACGGGAGTTGGATGGCCAGAGGAATGTTTGATGCCTGTATGATATCAACACTGTACAAACTGAGCACAGTGGAAAAACTAACTACACTGTAAATACAAATGGTTCTTTGACCGGATGTTTTCGGTAGTCAGACATAAACTGGATGAGATACTTTAAGTAACGTATAAAGTACAAATACTGACTGTACTGCTGACAGTAGTAAGAATTCCCGGACTGGAGCTGAAGTAGCAACATGCCGTGCTGGCCGTATTAATCATGTATTGCTGGTACGCTCAACCTCAATCCAGTGAATGTTTTGGTGGATTTGGTCTCTGGTGTGAGCATCATAAGTAAAGCAATAGCTTCACGCCTTCACTCGTGCAGTCTGCTTCCCACTGACAATAGAACTGTTGTGCCATCTACTGGGGGATCGATCATACCTTTGGTGGCGAGCAGATGTCTGTCATGTATTTTGTGGCTCAACCATTTCCCTATGACTGTTTCATTGGAACTTACACTATGCAATCAGGTAGAATGTACATAGACTTCCACACATGCACTGTTACTTGGTTAAATGTTGTAGATATGCTACATGCTGATAATCTTACAGGAACCAGCTGGCCTGTTTGTCTGTTAGATTCAGTACAAATCCCAGGTCGATCAGAAGTCACAATGTGGACAAATATTTGTAAGTTAGCGGATGGACTGGTTGGTGTGGAACCACGAGAAGAACTTGTATCACAGTTCAGCTTTTACCTAGCCCATGTGCTGGCCACCAGTGAACAATCGTGTGTATCAGTTAGAATTTCAAATAGATGCCCTGAACCTGTGCAAGTGGGAAAATCTATCAGAGAGGGTGCACTCCAGAGGTGATACAAGGCACCATCCTCCAGTAAATAGACTCCCGACTCGGCGACAATTTTCCTACTCTCTGTAGTCGTTGCTGGTAGGATACTATTCTCTAGATACCTCACCAGACGTGAACATGTCCTTGATTTGGGATGTTCGAAATAACATCTTTCAGGTACTAAATCGACGTGATGGCTCCACAACAACAGCTAACCTTCAACCTTCAGGAGAAAAGGTGCCAGTTAGTGATCAGACTGATCTCACTGGATCTAATTTGGAGTTCAAAGGGAAAGTTGTGTGGGAAAACCTGTTAAATGAATACAGCGACATTTATCTCACTGGATCTAATTTGGACTTCAAAGGCAAAATTGTGTGGGAAAAACCTGTTAAATGAATACAGTGACATTTTAGTTGATAAGGATGCAGATCTAGGCAGAACCAGTTTGACTCAACACGAAAAAAACACCCAAGGAAATGATTAAATAAAATTTTGACCATACCGGGTACCATCAATGCGGAGAGATAGGATTAAAAGGGAAGTAGATAAGATGCCGGATAATAGGGTTATCCCCCCATCTACTAGTTCCTGGTCAGATCCTGTTGTGTTGGTTCAAATGCTAGATCAGTCATGTCGCTTTTATGTGGAATATCGAGCCTTGAACGCAGTCGTTAAGAATTTTGTGTACCCAATATTGTTAATACCGCTTAACCTGGGGCTAGTGGCCGTAATAGGAGCCATGCTCATTACATCTGCATGATGCATTTATGAACAGTTGCAATCAGTGGGCGACTGAGATACTTATTTAATTGTTATTTGACCTGGAACTCTTTCACGGACTACGAATTTGAACTTTGATATGGAATTCATGCCTGGAATATCCACTGAGTGTCCGGCATCATTGAAAACTGATGATCGCTTTTCTCTTGTGGCTTCATTTCTTATTTGTATAATTTCTTACATACCTTTGTCTTTGGGAGCTAGTGTTAAACGTTGTTTAAATGGAAATGGATCTTGCGATTACTGACTTGGAACGCCCTTTATGGACTACGAATGGTATATGAATGTCGGACATGACGCTTATATTTGAAGGTGCTAAGTACTTCACAACCCTACACTTATTGTCGGGACAGTGGTAGGTGAAGGTAGCCAAAAAGTACAGGGGGAAAAACAGCTTTCTCAATTTTTTGTGGCCATTGCGAGTTTACTGTTATGGCTTTTGCGTTGGCAAATGCACCCAGCACCTTCCAACGTCTAATGGACTTACTCTTGGCTGGTTTGATCTGGAAAACCTGTATGCTTTACATTGACGACAAAATCACTTTCTCAGTTACCTTTGAAGAGCATGTTTCTCGACTCCGTCAAGTGCTTCAGCGTATCCGTGAAGCAAATCTCAAGATAAAGTTGGCGAAGTCTGTATTCTGTCGGCCAAGTGTCAAATTTCTAGCTCACATTGATGGTGGAAGTAAGAACTTCCAATGTGGCTGAACTCTGCAGTTTTCTGGGCGTTGTGTCGTATTATCGCATTATCTGCATTGTCTCCCGAAGAAAGATGTAAAATTTTCATGGTGTCAGGAATGCGAAAACGCATACAAACAACCGAGAAACGCTCTTTGCACTACACCTACTTTACGCTATCCAAATTTCTCTCTGCTATTTGTGCTCCACACAGACACCAGGAATCACGGATTAGGTGTTGTATTGGCTCAGCTTGATGGTGAAGAAGAGCAAACGATTGCCCATGGAAGTCGGTAGCTAAAGAAAGCAGAACAAAATTATGCAACAATTGAGAAAGAAGCCCTCACCCTCTTTTTGGGGTATAAAGACGTTCCGTCATTATCTTTACCGTCAAACATTCACCGTTGTGACGGATCACACCCCACTCAGATGGCTGATGAGTCAGAAAAATCCCGATGGAAACTTGCCAGATGGTCACTGGAACTCCAGGAATATGACCTCAAGATCGAGCACAGGTCAGGTGCAAAGCATGGTAATGCTGACGGCCTCTCGCGTTGACGGTATGCTGCTGCTCAAGTGCAACAATCTAATGATGTCGTTGGCTTTCGAAACACATTATTTCGGACATCCCAAATGAAGGACATGTTCGCGTCTGCAATGGTGAGGTATCTAGAGGATGGTATCCTACCAGCAACGTCTACAGAGACTAGGAAAATTGTCGCCGAGTCGGGAGTCTATTTACTGGAGGATGGTGTCTTGTATCACCTCTGGAGTCCAGACTCACGGGGACGCGGAAAATATACCCGGAAACAGTTGGTAGTTCCGCAGTCAATTATCGCCGAGGTCTTGTTCATGTACTACGATGATCAAACAGCCGGTCACCTTGGTTTAATAATACCTACGGAAAAAAGCCTCTTGTGGAGGACCATATGATCGTATCGCTGTAGATGTGTTAGGCCCGTTCCTGCCTACGGATGAGGGTAATCAGTATATTGTTGTGGTCAGCGACTACCTGACGAAATGACGAAAACCCTTCGCAATAAAGTCCCAAGAAGCACATACATGTGCCAAGCTATGTGTTGAAGAAATATTTGCTCGTCATGAAAGTTCTAAAGTCCTCCTGTCAGACAAAGGAACGAACTTCTAACCCAAGCTTTTAAAGGAGATTTGCGAAGTCATGAACATTAACAAAGTAAATAATTCTACCTATCCTCAGCAGACCGATGGGCTCGTGGAAAGGTTTAATCATACGTTGGCAACACTGCTGTCCACGTATGTTAGTAAGCATTACCGTGACTGGGACGGTATCATACTATTCACACAGTTAGTCTACAAAACAAGCATGCAAAAGAGCATTCAGCAAACGCCTTTCTATTTACTCTATGGTAGACAACTGTTACCAGTGGACACCGCACTCCATTCGAGGATTTCAGCCTTTAAAGTTGCAGGCAGTCTACAAAGATGAAGTCACGGTTCGTCCACGAGAAGCCCGTGAGCTGGCCAAAGCCAACATAGACCTGGCTGAATAGAAGCAGAAGAGCCACCATGATGACCATTCTCCCAGGAAGGCGATAAAGTGTCAGTGCATAATCCCAGACCTTCTCCGGGACGAGAAGTTTCCACATTCTCGGACAGGGCCATATAGGATTATCCAGCAAATTTCGCCGGTGTCCATACCAAAGAAACCATTGTTGTTTCACCATAATCTTGAGAGCATTATGTCGTTTCAACTGTTACGTATCACTATTAAATGAACCCTGGCAGTTGGAGAAGACATGCTACTTCATTGTAATTCTTTAATTATACCTATCCTTGTTAGGAATCCTTAAGGACGTGGAGATATAATGTAAAGTCGTGCATCTAAGGAAACCGCAAGTTTTTGCTCTACCTTCGTGTGATATTTGATACACTTTCCATCTTGTAGGCGACTCAATTCTTGGTAAAGTCTGATTGCGTGTCTTCCGTGATGTGGGAAAGTAAAGTTTTCTGAAAAATGCTTGGAGTAGTTCCCAGTGATGACGAAAAAGGAGGGGTAGGGATGTGACGGCGAGCAGTCCCCGTCTAGCACCAAACAAACCGAAAAAATGACAAACCGAACACTGCATATATATTTACTTTCGTCTGTATTATATTCACATTCACAAACAGGGGCATCGGTACATCGTCTGCGGATAGCCTGGAGGGAATTAAGACTGGTAAACAGTCATGCCTACCTTAGTATGATAACACGGTGAAACGGGCACGGACATGCGCCTTCATACATTTTGCACAGTGGTGCTCAGCGGTTTTTCAATCCTTAAGTATTCCTGTGTAATTTACCAGGTTTATGCTGGTCGATGAGGCATCCATGAGGCCTGGATTGTTAAATTTGATGAAAAGACAGCAATGACCAGTGACGTCAAATAAAAATGAGATTTAACTTTCCCGGTGCTAGCGGCCGCATAATTTCCTACTATTTAGGCCTTTACAACAATAGATAAGTTATTACATAAATGACAATATAATGTGGAGATACCCGATGTAGTAAGCCCTTTCGTCGGGTTTACTTGCACCGGAACAAAGACATTTTGCTGGAAAATTATACTGGTTTCTGGAATACAAACCAGAATACAGTATACGTCTCCTATAAACAATACAGAGAGACCAGCTGCATCAGGAGTACCATTAGGCGGTCTCAGGTTTTCATGTTCATCTGATAACGTTTTAATCGAATCAAGGCATCCTCCACATTAGAACGTAAGCAAGAAAACATCTTTGAGCAGGCACATGTTTGACATTCATTCTTTTATTTGTAGTGGATTAAATTTGGGTAACACGAAGATAACTGCATAACGCACACTGAAAATACTGCTCTGTATTTCAACACGGTTTACTTTGTTGACAATTATTTAACAGACCGTTTGTTAAAAGTAACAAACTAGACCTACTCTGTTATCGACCATATTCTTGGCATAGTTAACAAAGACAAGTTTGTTTACTTTGAGTCGGCAGCTCCTTCTGCCGAGATTCTGAAACAAACGATCGTCTGGAGAGGTGGAAGAAAGAAGATGCCTGGACGATAACCTAAAGTTCTAACTAGGCCAATCAACAGATCGATTAAGTCTGCTTCTGCAAATGAATTTGCTAGCATTCGGGGCTTTTCAGAGTCTACGTGTTACGAATGTTAACTGGACAAATCATCATCGGAAACTAAGCTGTTGATATCATTTGTTTCAATGGTTTACAGTGTAGTGAATTTAAGGTATAACAGCTACTGAAATGAACAGGGACTGTACTGAAGGTTGAAGTGTACAGCCTTAGGCCCACATAAATTCGGCTACTTGTATCTTGCAATACATTTGTATGTCATCCACTGTGCTGGTCTGTCTCTCGGTGAATGTAGATTGTATGTTCTCAAATTCTCTTCGGTGTTTGACAGATTTTGTAAGACTTCCATTTGGTGTAAAATACAGTCGCTTGGAGCATTTGTTATTAAAATATTCCTCCCAGTGACCAAGTAGCACCAACGCAGGCTGGGCGGTCTCAGTGGCGCCGTCGCGATGTATGAGAGTTCCGCCTCTATGGTGCCGTCGCGATGTATGACAGTTCCATCCTAGTGTCGTCGTTCCGATGCATGACACTTCTGCCTCAATGGCTTCGTTGCGATGTGTGACAGGTTCGCCCCAGTTGCCCCGTCGCGATGCGTGACAATTCCGCCCCAGGGGCGCCATCCCAATGTGTGACAGTTCCGCCCCAGTGGCTCCGTCGCCATGTATGACTGTTCCACCCCAGTGGCGCCGTTGCAGACTGGGCCACCACAGAAGCGCCGTTGCGGACTGGTCGCAACGTATGAGAGTTCCGCCCCAGTGGCGTCGAGACGATGTAAGACAGTTCCGCCCCAATGGGGCCGTGGCGATATACGGCAGTTTCGGCCCAGTGGCGCCGTGGCGATGTATTAGTCTTCTGCCCCAATGCCACCGACGCGATGTATTAAAGTTGCACCAATGTGCCACGCATAGCGGTGCATGGACGACAATATACTTGGTGGCAGGCAGACAGATTTTTATAATTTTACTGGATATTGTGGCACTTCAGTTTCTTTGATATGCATTATTTCAGACAACGGGGGAATAATGTGTAAGTTACAACTTATTTGGTGCAGAAGTTTTCTCTGTAGTGGGCACACAAAATTTGGTTGGTAGTCCTGACAACAATAATAAAGGGTATCGCCCGGAGGGTGGATTATCTAAATATTGCACCATGACATACAGTGGTCACTAAAAAGGGCACGTCATACCCGGAAATTCCTAGCATTCCCTAACATCCCTACACAGACAGACTTTCATATGCTGTTACCAAACATGGCGATAGCCTGTTGTTGAGCAGTGTCTTGAAAATACGGGGCAAAGTTGGTTACGTGGTTTACCGACGATTTCGCATTTCGTGAAATTTTGAATTTTTTAAATGAAGAAACGATTGCTCTAAAATGTTATCTTCTTGTACACAGAATCTAAGTGCATATATATAGTCTTTAAAAAAGGTTTCAAAATGCCTTCACAACTTTTAAATCTTGCCATTAGTCGAAAACATGATGTGACAACAAGATTTGTATTTTGATATAACCCTGAAGCATTCTGATGTATTTCTGGCCTTGCAAAGAAATAATATAATTTTTGTTCGCACCATATTTATTGTTATGTTTACGCCAAAGGCAGCATAATATATATAATTCGCGCCCGAAGTGAATAATTTTCAGTCTTTGACATTTGTGGATACACGTGTTTGAAGATAAAACTAGGTGTTTAAAATGGTACTTAGTCCAACATGCTCTCCTTGTAAATAACCATACATCACGTACCTTATTCTGTACGTTGACATTGGCTCCGTGCTCAGTCAGCAGACGAACAAGGTCCATATCATCTATCTTCACTGCCCAAAACAACGCCGTCTCTCCTTCCTGTGGGATGTCACAATAATAAGTCATTTATATACTCGTGACACGGTTTTCTTTTTTTCTAATTATTACTGCTTCCCAAACCAGTATCTCCTTTATATGAATCACCAGTATGTTATACTGGTTGAGGCTAGATTAAAGAAGGGTTCAGGTGAACACAACAAACGCTCCAACAAATACATTTGTTTGAAATGTATAAAGGAATACTAGCAGCATTGTGGTAAGTATAACCCCTGAGGAGAAACTTCATGGATAGAGATCCAAACTCTATGTGGAAAATAGTTGGGAGTTGTAGCCCGGACACGAACTCATTTCTGTAGCATATAGAAGGAAAACGGCTATCTAGTTACCATGACAGCTGAAAAAATGGACAAATGTGAGTCGTGAAACATTGTCGTCTGTGTATCTATGTATCCAACTCTGGGTGAAAAACAGAAGGTTGGGGTGTTCCCCGAACACGAAATCATACCTATATATATATATATATATATATATATATATATATATATATATATATATATATATATATATATATATATATGGGGAAACTTGCGATCTGGTAACCATGACAACAGCGGAAATGAACAAATGTAAGTCGCGACACATCGTCATCTGCGCATGCTTGCTTACTCTCCGTCCGTACGTGGGAAGGCCTGGCTACAACATGCGGATGGTCGTGGCTTTTTCCTGGGCTCTGCTCCGTTTCCTACCACCATAATGCTGGCCGCATTCGTATAAGGGAAATATCCTTAAGCACCGCGTAAAACACCAATCAAATAAGTCAATCAACAGAGTTAAAAAATTGGCCATAACTACCCAATGAAGATCCGTTTGCGAGTAATGTATGTACCGATGTTAGCAACATTTTCTACAGGGTTTTTAGAGAGAATCTGTTTTTTTTTGTTGGTATTTTGTACCCCCTAATATTTGCATGCACAGAGGAACAAGGGCACCTCGATGGAGAATCAATTTAGACTGTATTCCTGGAAAAAACCCAGAAATAATGCATGTGTTTTACTGTTGGTCTTATTTAGTTTAGAGTCAGAGCAATGAGAAAATCAGTGTAAGTATACACCACAAACCTCATTCTGTACATTGACATCAGCGCCTCTCTCTACCAACAGACGAACAAGATCCAGATTATTTGCCCTCAGGGCTAAAAGCAAAGGCGTCTTCCCATCCTGTAAAAGTTAAAAATAGTGTGTTGATCAAGTCAAGACTGAGTGTCAAAAAAGGCGCCGAGACTTTTGACAAATACAGGTTTTTATTTGGGAATAAATTTTACAGGATTACATTTCCGAAAACACCAACAAAATTTATCAAACACTAACCAGGCTGGCAACCTAACATTAACAAATAATGCAAACACACCAAAATTGTGTACATAACATTAGCTTCATTTCTGAACATTTGGATTCTACAATTCAACACCAGTTGTCACCACACAAAGAATACGTGTCCAGTATAAACGTACATTATTTTTACGAACTGCCAAATAAACAACTGTCTCGTTCGTGTGGAACAGGTGACAGTAAGGTAACATGTTCACATAATTCAGTGCTATGTGTAGTATTGTCAGTCTTGTCTATTGTGAGTGTTACTCATGTAGCTAACGAATTGTACATTCCCTGGCTGTGTTACCAGTTACATATATACCTGGATGATTTCTTTTATTTCCAGGGCGCCGACATTTATGTAAAATCAAAATTTGGTACTAGAGCATGATGTACGTGACGACTGATTGTATTTTAAGCAGGCAGACTTCAGTAGCACAGTCTGTGTAAAGTTGTGAACTGTTTGTTACTGTACACCTGCGGCACCTTTCGGTACATATATCTGGGCGTCTTTCTGGTAAATTACCGTAACTGACGTAATAAAGTATTGAGTAATCGTACCAGTTCTGTCCTACATATTTAAAGCATCCTCAATGTATGTTTACAAATTCAGTTCATATTCCCTTGAGTCTAGAATTAGTTTAGAAACCCTTCAAATATTTTTACCCAGATAACATTAAAGAATCGTTTTTAAGGATAACTGAAACATAAATCCCTAGATTACAATGACACAAATAACGTGGTCTTTCATTTGATCTGTGGATGACGTAGTAGATCCTGAATTTTAACACTTCTGCTGCATTTCTGACAAGGAGACGAAGGCGATCCAGATCATTTGGCCCTTAGGAGCCAGGAGTATTGGTGTCTTTTCAAATATACAAACTACGACCTTATCTCCCGGAAAGCAGAACTTGCGCTGATTCACCTACCACGAAAAACTTTCATTTCCCAAAATTTTAACTTCAAACATATTGCAATAAAAACGAAATTGCAAGTAACATCATTGTATAGTTTTACCTTCTTCTGCTTAAACCATGGTGCTACGGGGCGCGACATTTGCTATTGTTGAAGCATTCACATAAATAGTTAGAATAAAACCCTAACTGATGTAGATTAAAAAGAAGCCTTGTTTCACAGGTGACAAATTCAGGGTTTAACACCGCCGTAGCGGTGTTTGTTGTGTAACCCGACACCGCTGAACCTTGTTTTGTACCGAGTCAAATCTCGAGAATGTGCAGCATTAGAGGTATTTGACGAGATACGAAACAAGGTTCAGCGGTGTCGGGTGACACAACAAACACCGAGTCGAAGGTCTTTAAGTCCTCAAAACGAAGAAAATGTGGCAAAAACTGCATATTTCATGGTGCCATTCTGTTTTATTCTCTCCACATAGGTCATGTTTACAAACCAAATACAGGTCAAAATTCTGCGTCTGAAAATGGTTTAAGACCGCAGGGATTTCACAATGGTGCATGTAGGTCGTCACGTAGGTACCGTGTGTGTTTCCAAAACAACAACAACTCACCTTATTCTGAGTGTTGATATCCCCGCCCAGATCCACAATCTGACGGACAAGATCCACATTATTTTTACGCACTGCGCAATGAACAGCCGACTCTCCTTTCTGTGGAATGTCACAATAACATACATGTAGCAGGTTCATAGACACCAGAGGTATAGATGTATCTCCCGATTGTTAGTGTATATCGTGTAGGTAAAGGAACTATTTATTGATAAACTATTTATTGACCAAGAAAAGCACAGTCTCGCAATCACACACAGCACCACAGCAGCATGGCAATGCACCACAGTGACACAATGACACTGTACCACAGTGCCGCGGTCACACACAGCACCACAGTACCGTTGCGATGTACTACAGTGTCGCAGTCGCACTGTACCACGGTGCCGCAGTCACACTGTACCACGTTGCCGCGGTCATGCACTGCATCACAACACCATAGCGATGTACCAGCGTGCCGCAATGACACTGTCCCACAGTGCCGCGGTCGCACACAAGCACCACAGCACCGTAGCGATGTACTAACGTGCCGTGGTCATACTCTACCAAAGTGCCGCGGTCACACACAGTACCACAGCACCGTAGCGATGGACTGCGGTGTGGCGGGCACACTGTACCACGGTGCCGCGGTCATACACTGCACCACAACACCATAGCCATGCACCACAGTGCAACAATGACACTTACCACAGAGCCGTGGTCGCACACAGCACCACAGCACCGTAGCAATGTACTACGGTACCGGGCTCACACTACCAAAGTGCCCCGGTTGTACACAGCACCACAGCACCGTAACGATGGACTACGGTGCCCTGGTCACACTATACCACGGTCATACACTGCACCACAATATCATAGCGATGTACCACAGTGCCACAACGACACTGTACCACTGTGCCGCGGACGCACCACAGCACTACAGCACCACAGCACCGTAGCGATGCTCTACAGTGCCGCGCTCACACTGTACCAAAGTGCCGCGGTCATGCACTGCAACACAACACCATAGCGATGTACCACAGTGCCGCAATGACACAGCACCAAAGACTGAGGTATGGCGTAATTTGATCAGTAGTGTGCAGTGTGCCACACAAAGCGGTGCATGAACTACATTATACCTCGTGAGACCCCGACAGAATTTTGGCTAGAAATTATGGCACCCCAGTTTTGTCACTTATCGTGAAAGTGAAGAATTATTGAGTGTCGCGTTAATTAACACTAAATCAGTAAATAAAAGAAATGTATTATTTATAAGCACTCCGTTTCGAACGGCTACATGTATCTTTCCTTTCCTCGGGATGTTAAACTGACATAATAGGTGTAATAGGCGAAGAAAAAAGAACTCTGCAGAAGGGCCACTCAAATCGTTAATACAAGTCCCCGAACCTGGTCCGTTTGAAT
Organism: Liolophura sinensis; assembly: GCF_032854445.1. Taxonomy (NCBI): domain Eukaryota; kingdom Metazoa; phylum Mollusca; class Polyplacophora; order Chitonida; family Chitonidae; genus Liolophura; species Liolophura sinensis. The sequence goes on along the minus strand of NC_088296.1, from coordinate 28,197,651 downwards.
AATTTCTACAACATCATGAATTATATGTGATGACAAGAAAACCCATCAGCAATCCCAGGCCAGTAACATCGAAGAAATCACTATTAAAATCAGTACACATTTTACACAACTGTTCACCTTGAATCCTTTCCATGATGTAAAATCTTTTGCACGTTAGTGTCGCTTGAGCCATGTCGCTAAGTAGTGTGTGTAGGATGCTGGTAGTTAAGCATTAATTGAACAATTCGTATCCAGACCTAAACCAGGAAAACTGACAAGAGACGGGAATTTACTGCTTAAGTGTGTTAGGCATCATCTGTGTCACTGTCATCGCTGATCTGGCGTTACTCTCGATATTGTAGTTCTTTCTACCCTATGCATGCACGATGAGGGATTGGTTATTCACCAACTTGCACTAAGCTGTAATGAGCAGAACCAAGCTGACACTGCGAGGAAAGGTTTCTTGGTAACATCTGCATTTATATAAAGAAAAAAAACCTTTAAGACTCCAGAATTTTCCAGAACAACTGAACCGGGTTTGTAGATATCCGCTTTCACGTCATTCGACATTCGTCGTTTGTGCTCCATTTTCTGTACAGAGCACTGAGTGAGCTTGTGTTTTGCCACTTGCTATTTTTTGAGACGTTATTTTGGAGCTTGTATCGCTCATTGTCTCTTTGTGCAATTAAATACATTTCACCCCAGTTTACCCTGAATGTGACTTTGTGTATATTTCCGAGGCGTGAAGCCTACATCGCCATCTCGGCATCACGGACACTACTAACAACCTCTCCGCCCTGAGAAGTTACACCTTCGCAGGCAGTTGGAAATCTCCTTGTGACTTGTAGGCTTGTCACCCTTCGATTAAAATACTCCTCTTAACTGGGCAATCTACATTTACGTGAACTGATTTGTCTTTAGAAGCCGAAATATTCAATCCAGATTTGCTCGCTGACAGTAAGAGACTATATATTTCTGTAATATTTGTATTGTTTTGTATATTATTATCAGTTGTGTTATTTGCCTATTTTGTTCAGATATATGTATTGATCTTATTTAAGCCTCATCGTGTTTCTTTGTTTGATTTTGTGTAAGGTCAATCGCTGATCTGAGAGTTAAACAAACCAGTTGTTTTCATTTTTACTAAATTTTTGCAGGTTAATTGTCAGCTGGTTTAGCGGTGTTTGGTTACTGTTGTGGATCAAGAAGAGATTACTTTGCTTACTTTGTAAAACTATTTATATAGTTTCTTTAAACACTATACTGTGTCATTATGGCTGAGGAATTTAATGTGGATTCATTCCCTGATAGTGAGGATTTGTCAGTTATTTTAAGCTGAGTTAAGGAAGGCAGATTTAAGGAAAATAGCTGATAAGTTTTAATTAAGCCGTAGAAAAAAATCACGTCATTTGTCTGCCATTTTGCATTTCGTAAAATTTCGAATTTGTCAGAACTAATGAAGCGATTGTTCTAAAATATTATCTTGCTCTAGACTAAACCTAAGTGCATATATATAGTTTTTAAAAGGCGTCAGGGGCCTCCGTGGCTCAGTCGGTTAGCGCGCTAGCGCGGCGTAATGACCCAGGAGCCTCTCACCAATGCGGTCGCTGTGAGTTCAAGTCCAACTCATGCTGGCTTCCTCTCCGGCCGTAAGTGGGAAGGTCTGCCAGCAACCTGCGGATGGTCGTGGGTTTCCCCCGGGCTCTGCCCGGTTTCCACCCACCATAATGTTGGCCGCCGTCGTATAAGTGAAATATTCTTGAGTACGGCGTAAAACACCAATCAAAAAAAATATAAAAAAAAAAAAATAAAATAAAAGCCGTCAAAATTTCTTCACAACTTTTAAAGCTCGCCATTGGTGGAAATATGATGTGACAAATTTGTTTTATTTTGATATAACCCAGGAGCATTCTGATATATTTGAGGCCAAGGGAAAGAAATAATATAGTTTTTGGTCACACTATACGTAATACTGTGTTTACGCTGGAGCCTGCATATTATAGATAATTCATGCCCGCAGTGAGCAAGTTTCCATCTTTGACTTTAGTTCACACATGTATTTGAGGATAAAAGTAGATGTTTAAAATGGTGCTTGGTCCAACATTCTCTCCTTTCAAAT